>NW_007087380.1:600639-727449 GCF_000164805.1 Carlito syrichta | reverse complement strand
CAATCCACTCACCTCAGCCTCCCAAGGCACGGGATTACAGGCTGAGCCACCGATCCCGGCAAAATGTTTTTTAATTAAGATATGTACCTTAAAAAATTTTTTTTTAATTTTAAAGATGTGACTGGGTGCCGTGGCTCATGCCTATAATCACAGCACTTTGGGAAGCCAAGGTGAGAGGACTACCTGAGCCCATGGATTGGAGACCAGCTTGGGCAACTTGGCGAGACCTCATCTCGATCATAAATCAAAAAAATTAGCCGGGTGGGGTGTCACACACCTGGAGTTCCAGCTATTTGGAAGGCTGAGGTGGAAGGATTACCTGAGCCCAACAGGTTGAGCTGCAGTGCCCATGAGTATGCCACTGCACTCCAACCTGGGTGACAAAGTGAGACTCCAACTCAAAAATAAAAATAAGTAAAATAAAGATGTGGGGTACAATTCAGGATTAGGTATACGAATGGTCATTGTGAATTTAAAGTTTGGGCCTCACTTTAGACCTTTTTTAAAAATTATAAATAATGCTATTGCACACATTATAGACTACAATATAGCATGAACATAGCTTTTGTATATGCACTGGAAACCCACAATGTTTGTGTGACTTCCTTTATTAAGATACACACTTTATTTTGGTGGTCTGGAACCAAACCCATAATGTATCTAAGGTATGGCTGTACTTGAAAGGAGCAGGCAGAACAATGACCAAGACAAATAAAGGTCTAAGAGAAGTTTGTGTTCCCACAAGCCAGTGCAAAACAACTTCATAATACAAGGAGCACAAAGAAGAATCTTTTGGGGGTGTGTGTGTGTGTGTGAAAAACCAAACCTCAAAAACCCACTTTAATTCCGGCCTAACAACGCCAGGTGCAATGTCTGGGGACAGGCTCTGGGTACAATGCTGTGTGGCGACCACTCACACACGGCTCTGAGAAGGCCCCCAAGGGGGGGACTTACCTTCAGTAGTCTGAGCCAAGGGGGGAAGGGGTGGCCCCAGAATGGGGACAGGGGCAGGCATGGGGGAAAGGTGTTACTTCTTGGCAAAGGAGATCTTCATGGCTTTGTTCTGGGTGATCTTAAAGACCTGCAGGGTGTCACAAGCTGCCCCTGCCTGCATCTCGTTGTCAGACTCCATGAAGGGGATGTTGTGCCGCCGAGGGACCAGACTGATCTCCTTGAAGCCAGCAAACTTGAAAAGCATGGGCAGCATGAGCTCGTTGGCCTCCTCTGGCAGGTTGATGATTCGGTGGATTCTCAGAAAGAGGCTGGGCAGGTGGTATCTGTCCCTGCATGAGCTGCTGCAAAGGCATGGCCCCTGGTGGGATCTGGCCAGGTGCAGGGCCTGGTGGTGGAATCATGCCAGGGTCAGCATGCAGGGTGGCTGGCCAGGCATGTGGTTCATGAGGCAGGGTGCCTGATTCATTGGTGTCATGCCCAGAACAGATCCCTGGACAGCCCCCACCATGGGGGAAAGGTGCTACTTTTGGTGGCCTGGAACCAAACCACCAGGCTGCTCCACCCTGCACAGCCTTTTTCAAAGCTAGGGTCTCCTGGCTCTTGGGCTTCCCCCTCTCCCGCTTGTGGTCCTGCTCCACAAAGGTGCCCTTCATCTTGGCAATGATATCTGAGTCGGTCTTGGTATACTGGATGTGCATGGGCTAATTAGAAAGGGAAACCCTGCATGGAGTGCAGGGCATTGGTGGCGCTGCTGATTTCCTTAAAGATGACAAAGGCCTGGTCTCTCATCTTCAGGCTCCGTGACACCAAGATCTGGCCAAACTGTGAGAAGATGGCATACAGGGACTTCTTTAGCTCATCTTTCTTGATCTTCTCATTGAGATTGTTGATATGGTATGGTTGGGACAGGTCTCGGGAATAGCCATGGAGTGAAGTGCTAAGGTAGGGTTTCAAGGAGGAAAAGGGCGACTTTAGCCCTGGGATTCTCCAAATGCTTTGTCCTGATGCTGGGTGAATGGGCTGCTCAAGGATCTTCCTTCCTAGAGGAAATCAGGTAAGACGGGAGTGGGGAGAAGGATGGAGGAACAGTTTGGGTGACAAAGCCTGCATATGATGCCGCTTCTCCTGCCCGTGTGCTGGGAGAACTCTCCAAGAAGAATCTTTAGAACAATCTGGACATGCAGCATACCTGCAAAAATGAAAACAAACACATATATGAGCAACAACAACAACAAATGTAGTTATAATAGGGGGACTAAATTAGCCCTAGACTAAATGTATCTCTAGACCAACCCTAACAAATCTTAAAGTCAAGTCTCAAAAAGATCAAACAATTGTGAGCCAGAGCCAAACCCAACACTATTTAAAGGAATACAACAAAATCCAGCAGCTATCAACATAAAATTTACAATGTCCAATATCCAATTTAAAAAACTATCAGGCATAAACAGAAGCAGAACAATATGACCTATAAGCAAGAGAAAAGCCAATCAATAGAAAGAGACTGAGACAGCAGAGATGATGGAACTATCAAATAAGTTAGCAAGGTATGGTCTATGTGTACAAGAAGATAGAGAAAAATATGAACATGACGAGAAGAGGTGGAAATTTTTTAAAAATACACTTTTGAGCCAGGCTCGGTGGCTCAGCCGGTAATCCTGTGCCTTTGGGAGACTGAGGTAAGTGGATTTCCTGAGCCCACAGGCTCGAGACCCACCTGGGCAGTGAGACCTCATCTCTACAATTAAAAAAAAAAAAATCAGCCAGGCGTGGTAGTGCATGCCTGTAATTCTGGCTACTTGGAAGGCTGAGGCGGAAGGATCGCCGGAGCCCAGCAGGTTGAGGCTGCGGTGGCTGGAAGCGGCCACTGCACTCCAGTCTGGGCGGCAGAGTGAGACTCCAACTCAAAAAAAAAAAAAAAAAACACTTTTGGAAGTTTTAGAGGTGAAAAATATATCTGAAATAAAAACACACTAGAATGGATTAACATTACGTTAGATGCCGCAGAACAGAAGATTAGTGAACTTGAAGGAAGAGCAATAGCAATTATCCAAAATGAAGCACAGAGAAAAACTATAGAAAAAACAAAACAAACCAAAGAACAAAACATTAGTAACCAGTGAGAAAATATCAAATGGTCTAACATATGTGCAATTGGAGCTTCAGAAGAAAGAATGGTTTAAAAAAAGGGTGTGTGGGGGGGGGATTTTGTCAAAGCTGAGAACTATAAACACTTCAATGCAAGAAGCTGAAAGAGACCCTCGCTGAATAAATATGAAAAAAATAACACCACATCACATCATAATCAAATTGCTAAAAACTAATGATGAAAAAATCTTATGTCAATGAAAGACAAATTATGAATCGAGAAAAAAGGTAAGAATGACAGTACATTTCTCATAAAAAAAACTATGCAAACCTGAAGACACTGAAGAGATATCTTTAAAGTAGTGAGGAAAAAAAAATCTGCCAATGTAGAATTCTTTACCCAGCAAAAAATAACTTTCCAAAGTTAAAGTGTAACAGATTTGTTTAAGACAAATAAAAGCTTAGAAAATTTATTGCCAGTAGTCCTGCACTATAAGGGAAGTTCTTCAGGTGGAAGGAAAATGATACAAGACTGAAAGTTATGTCTATGAAAAGAAAAAATCACCACAATTGATAAGTATATAAGTAAAGAAAAAGATACTTTTCTCACTTAATATTTTTATGTAAAAGACAATTCACTGTTCAAACAAAAATAATGTGGGTTGTATAGCATATTTAGAAGTAAAATGTATGACAAAATGACACACAAGATAGGAAAGGGGAAATGGAAGTATGAGATTCTTGGACTATGCATGTGGTTGTGTAGTATTATTTTTAAAGATGGAATGTGACAAGGTAAAGGTATATATTATAAAACCCAGAACAGCTAATTTTAAAAAATGAAGAGATTTAATGAAGATAAAATTAAATCATAAAAACTTAATTCAAAAGAAAGCAGAGAAAGCAAACAAGAAAAAGCAAGTGCAACACATAGAAAACAAATGGATATCAGCCTAGGCAAGATAGTGAGACCTCATCTCTACAAAAAAACAAAAACAAAAACAAACTTAAAACAAGTTGGGAATGGTGTTATGCACCTGTAGTCCCGTTACTTGGGAGGCTGAGGTAGGAGGATCACTTAAGCCCAGGAGGTCAAGGCTGCCATGAGCTGTGATCATGCCACTGTACTGCAGCCTGGGTGACAGAGAACCTGACTCAAAATAAAAAGAAAGAAAGCCAATGGATAGATAGTAGATTTAAACCCACTCATATCCATGATTAGACCAAATGTAAACGGTATAAACACATTAAAAGGCAGAGATTATTGCCAGGTGCAGTAGTATGCACCTGTAGTCCCAACTACTCAGGAGGTTGAAGCAGGAGGATTACTTGAAACCAGGAGTTTGCAGCTGCAGTACACTATGATCGCACCTGTGATTAGCCACTGCACTCCAGCCTGAGCAACATAATGAGGTCATGTCTCTTTAAAAAAAAAAGAAAGAGATTATCTGGTTAGATAATACCATTTATGGCAAGATTTGACTATATATTACCTATAAGAAACCTTAAACATAAAGACACAGGTCAAAGTAAAAGGTTGGGGAAATGCGTCTCATGAAAATACTAATCAAAGGAAAGCTAGAGAAGACCTAATCAAAAGACTCAGGCTTTCTGATTTCAAAACTTACTACAAAGCTACCACAATCAAAACAGTGTGGTATTGACATAAAAACAGACATATAGGCCAATGGAATAAAATTGAGAGTCCATAAAAAATTCATGCTCTCTGGTCAATTGATTTTTCAACAAGGGTGGCAAGGCCATTCAATGGGGGAAAGAATAGTCTGTTCAACAAATGGTGCCAAGACAACTGGATATACACATGCCAAAGAATGAAGTTGGATCCCTACCTCAAACCACATACAAAAATTAAAATGGATCAACAACTTAAATATACAAGCTAAAACCACAAAATTCTTAGAAGAGATCATAGGGGTAAATCTGCATGACCTTGTATTTGGCAATGGATTCTTAGGACACCAAAACATGTGAAACAAAAGAAAAGCAGATTAGAAGAAATGATTATAAAAAACCTTTAAAAAGAAAAATAGGGCAACCCCTTTGGGTCCCCTCCCATTGTGGGAGCCTTTCTGTTCTCTTTCTCAAATCCTGCTTTCTCAAAAAAAAAAGAAAAAAGAAAGAAAAAAAGAAAAATAGATAAAATGAACTTCATCACAATTTAAAACTTTAGTGCCCCAAAGGACATTATGCAGAAAGCAAAAAGACAATCTGCATAATGGGAATAAATACTTGCAAATCATATATCTGATAAAAGTCTAATATCCAGAATATATAAAGAATGCTTACAACTCAGCAACCAAAAGACAACCCCACTTAAACATGGACAAAACCCAATTATGATTTTTGAATAGACATTTCTCCAAAGAAGATATTAAAATGGCTAACAAGCACACATAAGTAGGCTCAACATCATTTAGTCATTAGGGAAATGCACATCAAAACTGCAAGGAGAGACCACTTTACACCCACAGGATGGCTATAATTGAAACTAATAGAATGAGAACTCACTCATTACTGCAAGATCGGCAGCAGCCATGTAGGAGGAATGTGTCCCTATGACGCAAACCCCACTCACTAGGCCCTATCTCCAACACAGTGGATCAAATTTCAACTTCAGGCCTCAGGGGACGAACAACCAAGTATAGCGGGGAGGATCTGGAGAAACTGGAACCCTCGTACATTGCTGATGGGGATGTAAAATTGTGCAGCCATTGTGGAAAAGTTTGGTAGTTCCCTAATAAGTTAGTCATAGAATTACCATATGACCCAGCAGTTACAGTCCTCCACACATATTCAAAAGAATAGAAAACAGACTTTCAAACAAAAACAGGCACATAAACATTTACAGCCGACGTGGCTATTCACAATAGCCAGAAGGTGGAAACAGCACAAATTTCTATTAGCTGACAAAATGCAGCACAGGCTTACCATGGAATATTATTTAAACGTAAAGAGGAATAAAGTGCTGACACATGGATAAATCTTAAAAGCATCATGGAAATGAAGTAAGCCAGGCACAACAGGCCAAATGTTGTGTGATTCCATTTTTATGCAATACCAGAATAGGCAAATCCATAACAAGGGCAGAGGGAAGTGAGGAGTGTGGAGAGATTACTCAACGGGCAGCGGGTTTGTTTTTGGTGTATGAAAAGATTCTGGAACTCGAGAGAGGTGATGGATGCACAACATTGTACTAAATGTCACTAATGGTAAATGTTATGTATATTATATCACAAGAAAGAAAAGAAAGCTGAGGTATCAAAGTAGATTTTAGAATAAGGACTATTTCCAGGGACAAAGCGGAACATATCATAATGACAAAAGGCCAATTAACCAGAAGGATTAAAACTGTAAGCATGTATGTATCTAATAACAGCTTCAGAATGCACAAGGCAAACAGCACTAGAAAGAGAAATTCACGGCAGCAAAAACATGGAACCAACCATGCTGCCCATCAAAGTTGGACTGGATAAAAAAATGTGGTACATATACACAATGTAATATTATGCAGCCATAAAGAAGGACAAACATATGGACTTCACAGCAACTTAGATAGATTTAGAGTCGATAACACTCAGAGATTTATCACAGAAACAAAGAACAGAATACCATATGTTCTCACTCATAAGCGGACCTTGAACAATTATCATAATACTATAAGAAAGAGATTGGTTGTAGTGGGAAACTGCCAGGGAAGGGGGAGGAATGAATTGGCAGTTGAGGGAATCTGCCAGGGGACAGGGAGCACACTTCATCAACAAGGGTACCTGCATAATGAACATTTTATACCTAACCCTGAATTGTACCCCACATCTTTAAAAATAAAAAAGGAGAAATTGATAAATTCGCACTTATACTTGGAGACCTCAACACTCTTTTCTCAGTGATGAACAGAACAAGTAGACAAATAATAAGAATATAGAAGACTTGACCAACACTACCAACTAACTTGCCTAAAATGACATTTAGACAACACTACGCCCAACAGCAGTGGGATACATATTCCTTTCAAATGCACATAGAACATTCACCGAGATGGATTGTACTCTGAGCTACACATGGAGTCTCACTAAATTTAAGAAAAATTGAAATCATACAAGGTAGTTCTCTGACCACAATAGAATTAATCAGAAATCAATAATAGAAGAATTAAAAAAAAACCACTTCTAAATAATCTATGTGTAAAGAATAAATTACAAGAGAAAATAGAAAATACCTTGATCAGAATGAAAACAACAACATATCAAAATTTGTGGGCTACAGTTAAGGCAATGTTTGGGGAAAATGTGTAGGTTTGAACACATATTAGAGTCAAGTAAAGTCACAAATTAATGATTTAACTTACCAATTTAAGAAGTAAGTACAAGTGCAAGAAAGGAAGGAAACAATAAGGAAAGGGGTAGAAATCTATGCTAAACCGGGCTCGGTGGCTTAACCTGTAATCCCGTGCCTTTGGGAGGCTGAGGTGAATGGATTGCCTGAGCCCGCGGGTTCGAGACACGCCTGGGCAACTTGGCGAGACCGCATTTCTACAATAAATCAAAATTTAGCCGGGCGTGGTAGTGCACGTCTGTAGTTCCAGCTACTTGGAAGGCTGAGGCGGAAGGATCGCCGGAGCCCATCAGGTTGAGGCTGCGGTGGCCAGGAGCGGCCATTGCACTCCATTCTGGGTGACAGAGTGAGACTCCAACTCAAAATAAATAAATAAAAAAAATAAAAAATCTATGCTAGAATACAGAATATTAAATACAGAAAATAAAATTATTAAAAGCTGGCTCTTGGGAAAATACAAATAAAATTGATAAACTTCTTTTCCCTTAAAAAAAATGGTTGACTGGATGCAGTGGCTTATGCCTAAAATTCCAGCACTTTGGGAGGTCTAGGTGAGAGGATTGCCTGAGCCCACAGGTTCGAGACCAGCCTGGACAACTTGGCAAGACCTCATCTCTATAATAAAATAAAATAAAAAATTAGCCAGTCATGGTGGTCCATGCCTGTAGATCCAGTTATTTGGAAGGCTAAGGCAGAAGGATTGCCAAGCTCAGCAGGTCAAGGCTGTGGTGGCCGTGAGTGTGCCACAGCATTCCAGCCTGGGTGGCAGAGTGAGACTCTGACTCAAAAAAAAAAAAATTTTTTTTGTAGCTCTAGCTATGTTGCTCAAGTTGGTCTCGAATTTCTGGTCTCAAGCAGTCCTCCTGCCTCAGCCTCCCAAAGTGCTGGGGTTACAGGCATGAGTCACTGTGCCCAGCCTAAAATTGATAAACTTCTAACCAGACTAATCAGGAAAGACGAAAGATACAATTAATATAAGGAATAAAAGGAAGATATTGCCACATATCCTACAGACATTTTTTTAAAGTTAAAGGAATATTATAAAAATATTTATGCCAATAAACCTGACACCTTAGAGGAAATTAACAAATCCCTTGAACGACATAAACTACCAAAGCTCACTGAAAGAAACACAGATAACCTGAATAGCCCTATGTTTTTTGAAGAAATTATAAATGAATATTCCCATATCTATCTGTTACAGAAATAATTTTCTAAGTATAATACTAAATATAATAAAGTCTTCCAGAGAATTGAATAGGAGAGAGTGCTTCCAAAACCATTTAATGAGACTATCACTACTTTGTTACAAAACCAGACAAAACTATTACAAGAAGAAAAAACTATCAATATCTCTAATGAATATTGTTGCAATAATCCTTAATATTTCAGGAAATTGAATCTAGCACAATACAAAAAGAATATTACCTCATGACCAACTGAAATTCATCCCAAGAATACAAGAGAAGTTTAACATTTGAAAATCAATCAATGTAATGCAACACTGGAAGATGGAAAAAAAAAAAACCACAACATTATCTCATTAGATTTAGAAAAAGCATTTAACAAAATTCAGGACCCATTTATAATAGAAATTCTCAGCAAATTACAAATAAAAGAGAAATTGCTCAAACTAATAAAGGAAAAACTATGTTACACCTAAATCTACCATCATACTTGACGGTAAAAGGCTAAATAATTTCCCTTTAATACAAGGAAGAAGGCAAGAATGTCTGTCTGATATCATGCTTATATTTAATATTGACTGGCTGGCCGGGCACGGTGGCTCATGCCTATAATCCCAGCATTTTGGAAGGCCAAGGTGAGAGGATTCCCTGAGCCCACAGGTTCGAGACAAGCCCGGCAACTTGGCGAGACTTCATCTCTACAATAAATCAAAAAATTAGCCAAGCATGGTAGCGCGTGCCTGTAGTTCCAGCTACTTGGAAGGCTAAGGTGGAAGAATCACCTGAGAACAGGTAGAGGCTGCGGTGGCCGTGAGCGTGCCACTGCACTCCAGCCTGGGCGATGGAGTGAGACTCCGACTCAAAATATATAGAATATATATATGTATGTGTGTGTATATGTGTGTATGTGTATATATATATAGTCTATTGACTATATATATATATATATAGTCAATAGACTGGCCTGGAAGTTAATTGCCAGTACAACAAGGTAAAAAAGAAAATGAAAAAGGAGATAATAGGCATAAGTATTGTAAAGAAAGACACATAAAATGGTCTTTATTTACAGATGACATGACTATACAAATAGAAATTAATAGAGAATCTATAAGGTATTAATAAACTTAGCAAGGTCATGGGATTCAAGGTTAATGTACCAATATAATTGCATTTCTACAAACTAAGAACACACAATTGAAAATTGAAATGGAAAAATCACTAACACTTACAATAGCATAAAAGCTATGAAATATTTGGAGATAAATGTATCAAAATATGTGCAAGATCGGAACACGAAAAACTACAAACCATTTTGAGAAAAAATTTTAAAGACCTAAATAAATGAAGAGATAGCATGTTCTTGGACAAAAAATTCAATATTGTTAAGATGTCAACTATCCCCAAATGGGTTTATAGATTAAATGAAATTCTAACTAAAATCTTATCAATTGTTTTTTGGGTGGGATTTGACAAGCTGACTTTAAAATTTATATTATTTTAAGTGACCTCAAATAGCCAAAACAACTTTGGTAAAGAAGAATTCAGTCGATGGATTCATATTACTCAAGAATTACTATAAAGCTACGGTAATTAAAATAATGTGTTGGTGTCAGGCTCTATGTGGCAAGGGAACACAGTAGAGAGTCCTGAAACAGACCTACTCATATGTGGTCACCTGAATTTTAACAAAGATGACAAGGGAATTCAATGGAGAAAAAGTCTCGTTACAAAATGTTCTGAGCAAATGTATAGCCATATGTGACAACAGTGACAAGATCAACCTTGACCCTCTCATCTCAGACCAAACAAGAATTAACTAAAAATGAATGATGGACTTACTGATAAGAGCTCAAATTAAAATTTATAGATGATAGCATTGGAGGAAATCTTTGTGACCTGGGGTTTGGCAACTCTCCAATAAGACACAGAAAACATAAGAATAAATATCGTGAAGGAAAATATTGATTAATTTGACTTAAAAAGAATGAAAAACTTCCACTCTTTAAGAGATATTGGTTTTGTTTGTTTGTTTGTTTTTGGTTTTTTTGAGTTGGAGTCTCACTCTGTCACCCAGACTGGAGTGCAGTGACCTGCTGGGCTCCGGCGATCCTTCCGCCTCAGCCTTCCAAGTAGCTGGAACTACAGGCGCACTCTACCACGCCCGGCTAATTTTTTTGATTTATTGTAGAGATGAGATCTCGCCAAGTTGGCCAGGCAGGCCTCGAACCCCGGGCTCAGGTAATCTGCTCACCTCAGCCTCCCAAAGCGCGGGATTACAGACTGAGCCACCGAGCCCAGCTAGGAGATATTGTTAAAAAAAATGAAAAGACAAGCCTTAGGCCCAACAAATCTGATAAGGACTCACTCCTACAACTCCCTACAACTCCTACAACTCAATAACAAAAAACAAAATATGTAAAATATTGAAAAATGAAATGGGCATTTCACTAAGGAAGATATACAAGTGGCAAAAAACACTATTGTTCATTATTGTCATCAAGAAAGTGCAAGTTATAATACTGTCACTAGAATGACTAAAGTTACAAAGATTAGATTGCCAATTGTCAGCAAGAATGTGGAGCAAGTTGGAATCTCACACATTGCTCATGGGAAGATAAAAAGGTCCAACTACTTTAGAAAACAGTTTGGCAGTTTCATATAAAATTAAGCATTACACTAACATTATGACCCAGTAATTCCATTTCCCAGTTTACCCAAAAGAAATAAAAACATATGTCCACACAGATTCCTGTATGTGCATGCACATTTATAAGAACTTAATTCAGCTGGGCTCAGTGGCTCAGCCTGTAATCCCAGCACTTTGGGAGACTGAAGGGAGTGGATTGCCTGAGCCTGTGGGTTCAAGACGAGCCTGGGCAACTTGGTGGGACATCATCTCTACAATAAATCCAAAAATTAGCCGGGTGTGGAAACACATGCCTGGAGTTCTAGCTACTTGGAAAGCTGAGGCAGAAGGATCGCCTGAGCCCAGCAGGTCGACGCTGAGGTTGTGAGTGTGCCACTCCAGCCTGGGCGACAGAGTGAGTCTCCAACTCCAAAAAAAAAAAAAAGAAAGAAAAGAACTTAATTCACAATATTCCAAAATTGGAAACACTCCAAAAGTCCATCAACTGGTGAATGGATAAGCTGCATTCACACGATGAACACTATTTAACAATAAAAACAAACACATTATTATAGTAATTCATTCAACAACATGGGTGAACCTCAAATGAAAGAAGATAGACACAAAAGACTACAGACGGTGTGAATTCAACTATCTAAATTTCTAGAAAAGGCAAAATTGGAGTGACAGAAAGCAGACCATTTGTTGGCAAGGGACGGGTCAGGACAAGGGACATGAGGAATCATTGAGGGTATGGGCGATGATACCATTTTATATCATAATTGTGGTGGTGGTTACACTTGTCAGACTCATCAAATTATACTCTAAAAGTGCTGAGTGTGTATTTTATACCTCATTAAGCTTCCAAGAAGAGGAGATGGAAGAAGAAGAGGAGGAGGAGTCACAGGGAGGGGGTGAGGAAGAATGTGTTCATGTGGATATTGGATTTATGAGTTTGTATCGTAAGTTTCTTCGTCTGCTTTATATTTAATTTTTCATTTCAAAATATGCCCCAAAATATGAACTTGAGATGAAAGTCGCAAGAGAAGAATATTTCAGATTTCATGTCCTGGGTTACTTTCATGCGAGCACTTCTCTGTGTGATCTCTTCGGGTAAGTAGCACCAGGAATTTACTATTTAAGTATTTATCTATTTAGTCATGCTGTATGTGTGTATATGAATGTATTTGTTACCTAAGTATTTTCATCACTGAATGATTTTCTTGAGTAAGTGCTAGAGTGATGGTGAGGTTGGAGTTAGGAGCAAAGCTGGTATACAGTGCTTTGCCAAGGAATCCATTTAGATGGGTTGAATTATATAACGTGAGTGTTTTGCCCCCATTGTACTCCCGAGAGCAGGGTGGATCACCAGCAGCTCTCTGGAGCCACTTGCGGAAATTTGGCCAGGGTTCTTGCTCTTGTCGCGTCTGCTCACACCAGCATGGTCTGATTGGAAATACAGCCTCAATCTGTGCTGCCAGTGTTTCCATCAGCACGCAAAGGATAATGGTTTCATTAAGTTGGACTGAGGGATCTTCCTTGAATGAATTATCCAAGGCATCCACCCAATGAAAGCATGCTAGCTCCTTGTACATAAAATAAAACATTCTGACCAGGTGTGGTGGCTCATGCCTGTGATCCCAGCACTTTGGGAGGTCGAGGTGAGAAGACTTCCTAAACTCAAGGGTTCCAGATAAGTCTGGGCAACTTGGCGAGACCTCACCTCTACAATAAATAAAAAAATTAGCAGGGAGTGGTGGCTTGTGCCTGTAGTTCCAGCTACTTGGAAGGTTAAGGTGGAAAGATCGCCTGAGCCCAGCAGGTTGAGCTCGCGGTGGCTGCGAGCATGTCACTGCATTTCTGCCTGGGCAACAGAGTGAGACTCCGACTAAAATAAAATAAAATAAAATAAAAAAATATCCTTCAAGCCGGGCTCGGTGGCTCAGCCTGTAATCCTGCACTTTGGGAGGCTGAGGTGAGTGGATTGCCTGAACCCGCAAGTTCGAGACCCACCTGGGCAACTTGGCGAGACCTCATCTCTACAATAAATCAAAAATTAGCCGGGCGTGGTAGTGCGCATCTGTAGTTCCAGCTACTTGGAAGGCTGAGATGGAAGGATCGGCGAAGCCCAGCAGGCCAGGGCTGCGGTGGCCAGGAGTGGCCACTGCACTCCAGTCTGGGCAACAGAGTGAGACTCCAACTCAAAAAAAAAAAAAAAAAAATCCTTCAAAAAATTATAGAGTATGAAATTGATTAAAGCTGTTTTATTTTATAATACCATCTACTACCCTCACCCAATAATCAGAAAGACCTATTAATAGACCCTAACCTTCAAATGTAAAAGTAATTCAAATGTTATTAGAATCCACCCACAGAAGATGCTCATATTTGGTTTTATACTTCTCAAGAGTTTTGCAACATTTTAGGACAGTCTCTTTTGCATGGCATCCTCACTAATACAACATTGTCAAAGCCAAGCACGCTGTTGTTACTTGTAAGGAGTGGGGTGCCTTCAGTTTTCATTATGACTTTCATTTTGATACCACTTCAAGCTTAGGAAAATGGGCTTCCACATTTTAAGCAATGGTGAATGCCTTTCTGGTAAAAAGGTATACTATAGGTTAGGGAGACATCCTTGGAGGCTTTTGAAATGATAATATTTTTGTAATGATCCCTTAACATATATGGTTGTGGCTCAAACCTGTAAACCCAGCACTTTGGGAGGCTGAGGTGAGAGGATTGCCTGAGCTCAGGGATTCAAGACCAGCCTGAGCAACTTGGTGAGACCTCGTCTCTACAATAAATCAAAAAACAAGCCAGGCGTGGTCATGCGTGCCTGTAGTTCCAGCTACTTGGAAGGCTGAGGTGGAAGGCTTACCCAAGCCCAGCAGGTTGAGGCTGTGGTGGCCGTGAGTGTGCCACTGCCCTCCAGCCTGGGCAACAGAGTGAGACTCCAACTAAAAAAAAAAGCAATAAAAACAAAAACAAAAAACTCATATATGGTTATTGCTCTTTATTCTGCAGATTGAGGTCAACAAACTTTGTGAAGGGCCAGAGAGTGAATATTTTAAACCTTGAAAGCCATATGGTCTCTGTCTCTCAACTCTGCTATTGTAACAAGCAGTCAAAGACAACACATGAAAGAATAAAAGAGGTTGTGTTCTAATAAAACTTTATATATGAAGACAGGTCTGGGGCTGGATTGAACCTAGACTGAAGTGTGTTGACCTCAGCTGTAGATTATAAGCATCACACAAAACAAATACACAAATTGTTATGACAAAGTGTTTATGAAGTCAAGTAGCATGGGTGCTTTTGTGAAGAGGACCAATACTGAGTGTTCAGGAAGATCTCACATCTGAAAACCAGAGCATGTATATTTTGGGACTCTGCCTGATAACTGGTATGCAAACATCTCTGTTTATGAAAAATTTAAAGACATTTATCCAAGGTAGCTTAGAAATTTTTCACATATTAGGTTACCACTTCAGTTGATTATACAACTATGCTTTAGTTACAAATGTAAAATTCAGAGAGTAAGTTTTACTTTTACTTTGTCTTTCTATAAGATGATACTTATTATACTTTTTTCTAATTTACCAACATATTCTTTTTTTTTTTCTGAGTTGTAGTCTCACTCTGACGCCCAGGCTGGAGTGCAGTGGCACGCTCATGGCCACCACAACCTTGACCTGCTGGGCTCAGGCAATCCTTCCACCTCAGCCTTCCAAGTAGCTGGAATTACAGGCACACACCACTATGCCCAGCTAATATTTTGGTTAATTGTAGAGACGAGGTCTCGCTAATTAGCCCAGGCTGGTCTCAAACCTATGGACTCAGGCAATCCTCCTCTTGCCTCCGCTTCCCAAAGTGCTGGGATTATAGGAGTGAGCCACCGTGCCCGGTCCATCTGCTACATTTTAAAGGGTTGTTATGAAGGTAATATAAAATAGCACATAAAAACTACCTACCAGGGATAATGGGCTACCCTTGTAAAAATTGGTCAGCTTCCTCTCCAGCAAAGAGCTTTGCATAACAAGACCTGTGAAAGACTCAATAGTATTATTTAGTCACACAAAACATTCTTGAAATCAAACATGTATTTGAATAAACTGCTGACATTTATAACTTGGGATATTATTCCCAGCCTCTCTGGATAGATTAGATATGGCTACCTCAATCCCACTTGCTGGAGCACAGTGGCTGCTACCCCTGTGGGTAAGACATGAGCCTCTGGTTCGCCACCATCCCCACCATTTTCTACTGCATCTTAACCTACCTGTCCAATTCACTTATGTTGGTCATCCTACTCCTGCAGACTTCAAGCCTGCAACCTCATGCAACTATGTCCAGGGACCACAACACTGACCTAACCTGGGAGATGGTTAGAAATGTGGACAGTCTCCACCCAAAATCTATGGAATCGGAACCTGCATTTTAACAAGCTCTCCGGGAGAATGTCATGCACGTTCAAGTTTAAGAAGTCCTTGGAAAAGGACGTGGAACTCCAAGATCATTTCCTTGACTAGATTCTGAGTGTTGACCATGAATAAAGCTCTGAACTATTCACTGGGATAACAGGTACAATTCTCAGGGTCTAGGGTGCAAAGACAGAATAAAATCACAAATTCAAGTAGCCACCATTGTAAGGATGGATAGTCAAATAGATACCACAGACGGGGCTAGGTCAGTGTCTGTTGGAGTGATGTTGACGGGTGGAGGATATGGGATGGAGTTGGGTGTTAAAGACAGGCAGGAGGCAATGTCCAGAACAAGGTGTTCATGGCCTGCAGTGAGGGGACTGTGCACATCACTGACTGGGTCACAGGGCCTGATTTGGAGATATTAAGAAAGAAATAAGATTGAAAATATGGTTTCAGCATATATTGTAGCTCAGACATCTAGGCTAAGATATTTAGAGTTTGTTCTTTTCCTAATGAGATGCCGTTGGCAGTTTTAGAGTTGCTATCTGAGTGTTTTGAGGTTAATAGTCTGACAGATTGTGCAGTAGTGTAAGTGGAATTTATTTTATTTTTTTTATCTTATCTTTTTTTTTTTTTGAATTGGAGTCTCACTCTGTGGCCCAGGCTGGAGGGCAGTGGCATGCTCCCAGCCACCACAGCCTTGACCAGCTGGGTTCAGGTGATCCTTCTGCCTCAGCCTCCCAAGTAGCTGGAACTACAGGCATGTGCCACCACACCCGGCTAACTTTTTGATTTATTATAGAGATGAGGTCTCACCAAGTTGTCCAGGTTGGTCTCAAACCTGTGTGCTCAGGCAATCCTCTTACCTTGGCCTCCCAAAGTGCTGGAATTATAGGCATGAGCCACCACACTTGGCCAAGTGGTCTTTATTTTAAAGAGAGACATTCAGAATGGTTTTATGTACATCCTAGATGTGAGTAAACCAAATCCCTTAAAGTATGACTTATTTTGTGTCTTTTCTACCTATAATGGCATTTATTTCCCTGATATGTGTTCTCAGAGACCCTGACCCAGTACTCAAAACCATGCTGACTACTTCCTGGCCTTGGGTCAGGCCTTGCCATGGGAGTGACCATGAAAGGTCAGGGAGCAATCGAGCCTCTCCCAGGATTCTGGGCTGGCCTGGGAATTGAGGAATTCACTCCACATCCAAGAACCACAGTTCCCCAGCCATCGATGGCAAAGAATAATGTTTGTGTCCCAATGAAGCTCTAACACACAGTGTTCTCAGATGACTGGCAGCGTTTTGAAAGAAACATGTGACTGTGTAATTTATGCTCTTTGAATTTGTAGTGAGGCTATTCTTGGCAGTACAATGTCTATCAATGCTACTAATTAGAAGTTTTCCAGAACAGCTCTTGTGTCTGCATTTGAAATATTTGTCACAGGGTAGGTAATGTGGCATTTAGTGGTTGCATGATCTTTTCCAATAGAACTTTGTTAAAGGCCAGATATTATGTGTCACTGTTTCTTTTGTGATTCTGGACTCTTTGAGAGCAAAGTCTTTAAGTGGTAAAGAATTGAGACACTCAATGGTTAAACCCTTTTATAAATCAGCCCATTACACTGTGAATTCAATTACATGATTGGCTAATGACGTCACATAGGGACTAAAATATACTTTTCTGTTTGTGTGTGTTTTGTATTGATTTGTCAAGCCTGGAGTCTTGGCCACCAGGAAGAAGTTGACAATGGCCACTGAAACCCCCTTGCTGTGATTGTCACTAACTTGGGTCTGAGATACACAGAAACGCTTGCCTGTCTTCAGACTGAAATACCTGTTTCTGTCAGTGTGTGTTGAAAACACAAATTGAATTTTTTTTTTTTTTACAACTCAACACCAAAAAAATCAAATAATCTGATTGGAAAAAAATTTTTAGCAAAGAACTGGAACAGACATTTCTCCAGAGATAATATACAAATGATCGATAAGCATATGAAAAGATGTTCAACATCACTAATGTCGTTAAAGGAAGGCAAGTCAAAACCACAATGAACTCTCACCTCATACTCATTAGGATTGCTACTATTAAAAAACAAAACAAAGTAACAAAATTGGAATCCCTGCGAACTATTGGTGAGATGTAAAATGGTGCAACCACTACAGAAAACAGTATGGAAGTTCATCAAAAAATTAAGAATAGAAATACCATATGGCATAGCAATCCCTCTTTTGAGTGTATATATGCTAAAGAATTGAAAGCAGGATCTCAAAAAGATATTTGCACACCCATGCTCATAGCAATGTTACTCACAATAGCCAAAAGATGGAAACAAACCAAATATTTGACAGATGAGTGAATAAACAAAATGTAGTGTATATGTACAATGGAATATTATTCAGTCTTAAAAAGAAAGGAAATCCTGTCACATGATACAACATGGATGAACCCTGAGGGCATTGTCTAAGTAGAAGAAGTCAGTCACAAGAAGACAAACACTGTGTGATTCCACTTATATGAGGCATCTCCAGTAGTCAAATTCACAGAAACAGAAAATAGAATGGTGGTTACCAGGGGGAAGGAGGAAAAGGGGAGTTATTTAATGTGTATACAGTGTCAGATTTGCAAAATGAAAAAATTCTGGAGATAGGTTTCACAAAAATATGAATATACTTGCCACTTTGAATTGTATACTTAAAAATGATTACAATGGTAAACTTTGTGTTTTTATCATAATAAAAAATAGACTGGGCGTGATGACTCAAACTTGTAATCCCAGCACTTTAGGGGGCCGAGGCAACAGGATTGCCTGAGCCCAGGGGTTCAAGACCAGCCTGAGCAACTTGGTGAGATCTCCACTCTCCAAAAAATAAAAAAATTAGCCGAGCCTGGTAACGTGCCTATAGTTCCGGCTACTTGGAAGACTGAGGCGAAAGGATTGCCTGAGTCTGGGCGAAGGAGTGAGACTCCTACTCAAAAAATAAATAATTAAATAAAAGAAAGTACACAAGAGATTAATTGCATTTAGAGGCCAATTAATAGCCTCCTGGCATCCATGCCCTTTGCTCCATAACTTCTTAGTCTCTTCATACACTGACTCTGGGCTTGGCAAATAAAGTGCATACAGTCAGAAACATGCTGTGTGACTTGTGAGGTCAGATCACCAAAAAGATACCATTTCTACCTTGCTTGCTCTCTCAGTTGGGACGCTCACACTGGCGACCAAGCCAGCCATGCTACCAGACAGCCCGTGGTAGCCAACATGGAGGTTACACTGAAGAGATACATATAGGGAGAACTAAAACCCCCCAACATCCCTCCAAGTGTCCACTGATCCAGGAAGATATATGGATGGTGAATAAGCACATGAGAAGACACTTAACACCATTAGTCATTAGGGAGCTACAAACTAAAACCACACCGAAACACCACTACCTGCTAGAATCACTAAAATTAAACAGACTTAACATAGCAAGTGCTGGCAGGAATGTGGAAGAGTTAGCACTCACATACACCACTGAAGGTAATATAAGACAGTACAGTTACTTTCCAAAATAATTTGGCAGCTTCTTTTTTTTTTTTGAATTGAAGTCTCACTCTGTCACCCAGGCGGGAGTGCAGTGGCATGCTGCTCACAGGTACCGTAGCATCGACCTGCTGGGCTCAGCTATCCGTCTTCCATCTCAGCCTTCCATGTAGCTGGAACTACAACCATGTGCCACTATGCCCTGCTAATTTTTTGCTTTATTTTTTGTAGAGATAAGGTCTCACCATGTTTGTTACTCAGGCTGGTCTCGAACCCCTGAGCTCAGGTAATCCTCCCGCCTCGGCCTCCCAAAGTGCTGGGATTACAGGCATGAGCCATTACGCCTGGCCTTGGCAGTTTCTTAAAAGTTCAACATACACTTACTATATTATCCAGCTATTCCACTCCAAAGTGGTTCCTGAAGAGAATAGGAAGCCAAATGTCTTTGCAAGAAAGTTTTAAAGAGTTGTACACGGTTGTTCATAGCAGTTTTATTTACAACATCAAAAGGTAAAAATACCCACAATGGACTGTGGTACATTCTTGAAATGGAATGCCGCTCAGCAATAAAGACAGAGTGAACTAAACCTGCGCTCCCCAACCTTTCTGGCATTAAAAACCAGTTTTGGGGAAGACGATTTTTCCACAGACGGTGTAAGGAGAGCATCAAGCATTAGATTTTCATAAGGAGCACGCAACCCAGATTCCTTGCATGCACAGTTCACAATATAGTTCATGCTCCCGTGAGAATCGAATGTCACCACTGATCTGACAAAAGACAGAGTTGCCCTCACTGGCCACTCACCTGCTATGAGGCCCAGTTCCTAACAGGCCACTGATAACTGTCTGTGGCCTGAGGGTTGGGGACCCCTGAACTAAGCAATGAGATACCATTGCACTCCTATTAGAGTGTCTTATGTCCAAAACACCAGCAACACTAAATGCTGGCAAGAATGTGGAGTAGCCACTTTGGAAGAGAATCTGGCAGTTTCTTGCAAAGCTAAATGTAGTTTTACCACCTGATTCGGCAGTCACGTTACTTGGTATTCACTCAAATGAGTTGAAAACTTACATCCACACAGAAACCTGGACACGAATGTTTATAGGTTTATATAGCGACTTTTTTCGTAATTGTCAAAACTTGCAATGAAAATGTCCTTTAACAGGTGAATAGATAAATTGTAGTACATCCATACCATGGGTTATTATTCAGCAGTAAAAGGAAATGAGCGATCAAGCAATGAAAAGACATGAAGGAAACTTAAATACATACAGCTGAGTGAAAAAAGCCTGTTTGACAAGGCTAACACGGTATTATCTCAAGTATATAACATTCAGGAAAAAGCAAACTTACAGTGACAGTAAAAAGACGAGTGGTTACCAGGAGTGGGGGGGGGGCGGGAAGGGTGTGAAGAGGGGGATAGATAGGTGAAGCACAGAGGACTTTAGGGTGGTGTAACCATTCTGTACGATCCCATCAGTATACTTTTGTCAAAACCCATGCAGTGGACCGCACAAAGAGTGAATCAGTGTAAACCGTGGACTTAGTTAATAACAGTGTTTCAATATTGGTTCACAATTGTACCCCCATGAATACAAGGTGCTAATAAAGTGAGCTGTGGGGGAGTAGGGAGAGAGGGGGTATGTGAGAGCTTCGTATTTTCTGCTCGATTTTCCTATAAACCTAAAAGTGCTCTTTAAAAAAGTAGATTAACGAAAAGAATGAACTGTCTAAACATACAACAAAATGGATAGATTCCAAAATAATTATACAGAGTAAAAGCAGACCAAAAAAGAGAGAAAGTGTGTATATGTGTATATATACATATATATGTGTCTATGCATATAAATATGACTCCGTTATATAAAATTCTAGAAAGTGAAAACTAATTTATAATGGTAAAAAGCAGATCAGACAGTAGCGGGAAACTACCATGGGTGGGGGGGCGGATTGGTAGTTGGCAGGGAGGGGCACACCTCATCCACAAGGGTACCTGCATAATGAACATTTGTATACATAACCTGAATTGTACCCCACATATTTAAAATATATATATTTTTTAAAGCAGATCTGTAATTGCCTGGGGCTGGGGGCTGGAAGTGTGTTGCAGGGAAAGTTAGGAGGCAGGGATTACAGAGAGGTATGAGGAAACTTTTGCAGGGGATGGACATGTCCACTATTTTTATTATGGGGATGGTTTTATAAGTGTATACACGTGATAAAACTTATCAACTTGTATAACTTGCATACTTTAAATGTATGTAGTTTATCGTTTGTTAATTATCCCTCAATAAAGCTGGTTTTGAAGTGCCAAAACCAGGCTGGGCACAGTGGTTCATGCCTGTAATCCCAGCATCTCAGAAGGCTGAGGTGGGATGATCACTTAAGGTCAGGAGTTTGAGCCCAGCCTGGGCAGCAGAGCGAGACTCTGTCTCTATAAAAAATTTTAAATTAGAAATGCCAAAATCCAAAAGTAATCCAACCATGTATTCATTTACATGACACAACAGTTGTTGACTAGGCAGTTTTGCCAATCTGGGTTAGGTGTGTTCATGCCTCTGTGGTCAACCGGCAGTTTATTTTTTTGGGTTTTTTTTTTAGTTGGAGTCTCACTCTGTCGCCCAGACTGGAGTACAGTGGCTGCTTCCAGCCACTGCAGCCTCGACCTGCTGGGCTCCTGCAATCCTTCTGCCTCAGCCTTCCAAGTAGCCGGAATTACAGGCATGCGCTACCACGCCCGGCTGATTTTTTGATTTACTGTAGAGATGAGGTCTCGCTGCCCAGGCGAGAACCGGCAGTTTTTGTCTGGGGCTGACTGGACTAGGAAGACTCTGGATGGGAAGACTCAGTACTCCCTCCCAGAACCCCCACATCCTTTCCACATCCTTGGGCAGGCTAGCCTGTGCGTGTTCTCATGGTGAAGGCAGGGATCCAGAAGGGACAGACTTTTTGCTTTGGGTTTGTTATTGTCCTGGTGGCCAAAGCAAGTTACATGGCCACATTCAAAGTCAGTAAATGAAGGGACTAAGAAGTTATGGGACAAAAGACAAGAGTACAACGAGGTCACTAATTAGGCTATTAATGCAATCGAACCATCCTATACCATAGCAATGTTTTCATTTGTATTTCTCCAAGTCCGTCAAGAAGGTACTTTTATACAATGACTTATTTGTTACTTACATATAATTTGTCAATGTTTATCTCTTATTAAATATAATTTGGCTATGGATTTTATATGCTTGCATGGATTCTTTATATGTAAGGGATAGTGAGTTTTTGTGGTGACATTGGTCACATTTTCATATTCTGTTTTACATTTTTTTGACTATTTATTTTGTTACATTTGGTTACCAAAATGTTTTAAAATATTTTAACTTTTAGCAAAAATATTTCTAAATATTCTCCTTTGATTTCAGTGGTTTTGTAAGTTTTAACTTCCCTCTCTAGTTGAAATAAATCTATTTTCTAGTTTCATTCTAATAAAGAAATGTTTTTATTTTTTATTTGTTTATTTGAGTCAGCATCTCACTCTGCTGCCCAGGCTGGAGTACAGTGGCACACTCATGGCCACTGCAGCCTCAACTTGCTGGACTCTGGCGATTCTTCTGCTTCAGACTTCCAAGTAGCTGGATATACAGGCATGCGCCACCATGCCTGGCTAATTTTATGATTCATTGTAGAGACGTTGTTGCTCTGGCTGGTCTCAAACCCCTGATCTCAGGCAATCCTCTCGTCTCCACCTCCCAAAGTGCTGGGATTACAGGTGTGAGCCACCATGCCTGGCGACACAAATGTTTTTAAAAACACTTTATTCTGGACTATATTCTGGTTAATCTCAGAACCAAATTGAATTATACAGCTGGGACAGCAGAGGCTTAGAGAAGCTGTCGAATTTGTCTAAGATCACTCAGAGGGCAAACAGTGAGGCAGGATTTGAATCTCACTTCTTCCCACTTAAAATCTCACTCATTAGACTGTGCAATAGCAAGAACACGAGGTAACAGAAGTGATAAAAATCTACATTTCTGTGCAGAATGTTCTTTCCACATCCCTTCTCTCTTCGCCTATTCTTCTTTTTTCCCCCCTAAAGCATAGGTTTAAGTCTATTTATCTTTAAATAACTATTCTCTTATTCATTTAATAATGTACCAGGCACTGAGCTAGATGTTTCGAGAACCTAAAGATGTGTCAGGACCAGTGGCTCGTGCCTATAATCCCACCACTTTGGGAGACCAAGGCGAGAGGATTGCCTGAGCCCAGGGGTTCAAGACCGGCCTGGGCAACTTGGCAAGACCTCATCTCTACAATAAATCAAAACATTAGCTGGGCATGATGGGGCACACCTGTGGTTCCAGCTACTTGGAATGCTGAGGCAGAAGGATCACCTGAGCACAGCAGGTTGAGGCTGTGGTGGCTATGAGCATGCCACTGCACACCAGCCTGGGTGACAGAGTGATTTACTGACAGAGTGAGACTCCGACTCAAAAAAAAAAAAAAGATATCTGTGTGACACATCCTTTCCTCTGTGAGCCAGTCTGGCAAACAGGTAAATGCAACATGGCAAATCCTTCTTCTAGTTTAAATATTTGCAAGCCTGATGTTTCCTATGCCGTGTGTGTCACTCTGGTGGGCTTGGGGCTGAGTGGAAGTCTTTATGATGTCATGGCTTCATTCATAATTTATAAATCTTCCATAATCGTTGCTTTCTATATGTTTGTTTCTCTGTTTAATTGCAGCAGAGTCTTGAAGTTTCTGGCCCCTTTGCTATTTGCCTTTGTTCTGCCATCTGTTTTCTGGATATTTCATTCTTCTTAGCTTTATTATTGTGATTGTATATCTCACTTGGTATTTGAATTTACTAAACTGGTTTATCACATTATCTCTAATTTTTTGATTTTGACTTATCCAAGTTAGCTTTTAGATCTTTCTTCATGTTTTTGTTCTTATTCATATTCACGGGTTTCTTAAACGGTACTGTGTTTGGGTTTTTTTAATCAGTATTTCCTTTAAATCTCTTTGAAAGTAAATAATACTGATACATCTGTACTTGCTTGGAATTCTTAGCTTTGTAGATATTCTTAGCTTTATAGATATCTTCTCCAGATTACTGCCAAATTCCTCTTCTCTTCATTACTTCAGTATTTGTTAACTGAATCTGTGTTTTCTTTCTGCTTTTTTTTTTCTTTAGCATAGATATTAGTATGAGATGTTTGTGAATTTTGGGTGACTGTTGCTAGGAGGAGTCAGTTACACTGAAATTTATCACCTGCCTAGAAAGTTCTGTGGAGACTTCCAGTTCAGGTTTTCCTAACTTAATTTTTTTTCCAGTGAAAAAGTAATGCACATTTATTATAGAAAAATTCAAAAAAGTTTAAAGAACAAAATGCATATCGCCCATAATCTTAGAACCTAGAGATAAACACTCTAAATATGTTTTCTTTTCTTTTCTTTTTTTGAGTTGGAGTCTCACTCTGTCCCCCAGACTGGAGTGCAGTGGCCGCTCCCAGCCACCGCGGCTTCGACCTGCTGGGCTCCGGCGATCCTTCCGCCTCAGCCTTCTAAGTAGCTGGAACTACAGGTGTGCGCTACCACGCCTGGCTAATTTTTGATTTATTGTAGAGACAAGGTCTCGCCAAGTTGCTCGCGTGGGTCTCAAACCCACGGACTCAGGCAATCCACTTGCCTTGGCCTTCCAAAGTGCTGGGATTACAGGCTGAGCCACCGAGCCTGGTCAACATGTTTTCTGATAGGAGTTTGCAAGTGGATATGAAACTTTTTCCCATAATCAGGACAATTTCTCTGTCCTGCACTTTTCCATGATAATGTGAGATTTTTTTCCACCTAATAGGATAATGTGAGGTTTTTTTTCCTTGTCATTATAACATCTCTGAAAATAGGTTCAATGACTAATATTCTGTCACATGGGTATACAATAATTTATGTAGCTAGGATCTTGTATCATTGAACAGTTAGGTGTTTCCAGTTTTGCTGTTATAAATAACACTATGATTAATGACTTTTTGGACACAAGATTTTTTTCCTGTCTTGGACTATTTTCCTTAAAATATATTTTTCAGTCAGGCGTAATCCCAGCACTTTGGGAGGCCAAGGCTAGAGGACAGCTTGAGTCTAGGAGTTCCAGGCCTAGGCAACGTAGCAAGACCTCGTCTACACACACACACACACACACACACACACACACACACGCACGCACACACACAAATTATCTGGGTGTGGTGGCGCATGCCTGTAGTCCCAGCTACTAGGGAGGCTGAGGAGGAAAGGATGGCCCGAGCCCAGGAGGTTGAGGCTGCTATGAGCTGTGATATGAACTTCACTTCAGTCCGGATAATAAAGTGCGACCCCAACTAAAATAAAAAAAAAAAAAAAAGAATTCTGGAAGTGGAATTACTAAATTAATATGGACATTTCTTCCTCTCCTCCTCTTTATTGCAGAAACCACATCAGCTCAGGGCAAGAAAATTCAGTGAGAGAAAAGTGAAAAGTCAAAGCCTGGTATCCTCATCCTCACCCTCTTATTCTCAGTCTGCAGTCAATATGGAATTCTTAGCTTTGTGGATACTTTCTCCAGATTACTGGCAATTTCCTCTGCCTTTCCAGTGCTTCAGTATTTGTTGACTAAATCTGTGTTTTCTTTCTGTTTTTTTTCTTTAGTTTAGATATTAGTATGGGGTAGTTGAGAATTTTGGGTGACTAGTTGAAAATTTAACATTTATATATCAATATGTGTGCCATTTTTTCACACTATTCTGATTATATTACACATTCTGTTCTAAAACAATTTTTCCATGTCACACTTTATTTTAGACACATTTTTTAAAAGCCCAGATAAATACACTTGTTCTTTTAGGAGCTATGTGTTATCTCATTGTGTGAGTATGCCATCATTTATTTTAATAATTCTGTATTGATGGATATTTAGGTTGTTTCTAATTTTATTGCAGTAGACATCCTTGTACATATATCTTGTTGATTACCTGCAAGATACATTTTTAGCAGAGTAATTTCTGGGTCAAAGGTCATGAAATTCCCAATTTTGATATTTCTAGGGATAACCCCAGCTAATTTTTGATTTTTTTTGTAGAGACGAGATCTTGCCATGTTGCCCAGTCTTGTGTCACACTCCTAGATGCAAGCAGTCCTCCCATCTCAGCTTCCCAAAGTGCTGAGATTATAGGTGTGAGCCACTGTGCCCGGCCAAACTGTCTCATTTTTTGACAAAATTATAGCTTAAAAATAGTATAATCTGAGCCTAGTGAAGTGGCTCATTCCTATAATCCCAACACTTTGGGAAGCTGAGACGAGAGTATTGCTTGAGTCCAGGGGCTCAAGACCAGCCTGGGAAACCTGGCGAGACCTTGACTCTACAATTAAAAAAAAAAAAAAATTAGCTGGGCGTGATGGCACATGCCTGTGGTTCCAGTTACTTGGAAGGCTGAGGCAGAAGGATGACCTGAGTCCAGCAGGTGGCCATGAGTGTGACACTGCACTCCAGCCTGGGAGACAGAGTGAGACTGACTCAATTTTTTAAAAAGTAGTATCTTTAAATTTTGATTTGTATTTCTTTGAGTGAAATGTGCATCTTATGTTTGTTAGCCACTTGTATCTTTTCCTGTCAACTATCTGCCTTTATCCTTTGTCTCTTTTTCTATATTTTCATGTTGATGTTTAAATTCAACTTCTACATTATGGAAATTAGCTTGTCATATATGTTACACATTTCCTCTAACTTGTCATTTGCCTTTTATCTATGTGAATTCATCTGCTTGTTTCTAATTTTGTAATAAAATTTATTGATCTTTTCATTTATGGGGTCTAAGGGTTTTTTGTAGTTTATTTAGAAAAGTCTTTCAACTCCAAAATTATTATTATTTTAAAAATATACATATTTCTGACCAAACATGGTGGCTCAAGCCAGTAATCACAGCACTTTGAGAGGCCAAGGTGAGGGGATTGCCTGAACCCACAGGTTTAAGACCAGCCTGGGTAACTTGGAGAGACCTCATCTCTACAGTAAATAAAAAAATTAGCTGGGCATGGTATATTGTGCCTTAGTTCCAGCTACTGGGAAGGCAGAGGTGGAAGGATTGCCTGAGCCCAGCAGGTTGACGCTGGGGTGGCGGTGAGCATGCCACTGCACTCCAGCCTGGGTGATGGAGTGAGACTCTAACTCAAAAAAAAAAAAAAAAAAAAAAAAGAAATACCCATTTCTGTCTGGCATTTTTACAGTTTTATCTTTGCCTTTAAATCTGATCCACACAGAACTTATTTTGATGTAACGAATAAAGATAGAGCCAGGCAGTGTGGCACACGTCTGTGGTCCCAGCTACTTGGAGGCTGAGGCAGGAGGATGACTTGAGTCCAGGAGTTCAAGATCAGCCTGGGCAACATAGCAATAACTCATCTCTAAAAAAAGAAAAAAAGAGAGAGTGAGAAAATAAGATAAACTATATAGGTTTCTTTATCTTCTTTTCCAAACACCTAGCCAGTTGTCCAACATTACTTGCTAAATAATCTTTCTTTTTCTCTCTGCTTTGAAATGTTGCCTTGCCATATTTTAAATTCTCTTCTATATTTCTTTATACTGGAGTCTGTTTTGGGTGATGCCAATCTGTTTAATTGATCTTTTGACCTCTTCTTTAGTATCAACTCTATTTTTCTGGAGTTTTTGTTTTCAGATCTGGTGGGAACTACCTATTGTGTACAATGGTCACTATTTGGGGAATGGGGACTCCAGAAGCCCAATCCCAACCAGTAGGCAATATGCCCGTGTAACACACATGCGCTTGTATCCCTAAATCTAAAATTACAAAAAGGGACAAAGAAAATCTGATAGGGCTAGCCTCACCCTAAAAGATGTTAAAGTTCACAGTTCACACTGCTAAATTACTTTCTAGAATTAGCGTCATTTACACTAGCTCCTTACCAGCACTACTGCCTTTTAACAATTTTTTGCCAACATTATTAAAAATGTTTATTTATTTCTCTGATGATAGAGAGTTGGTTTGTTTATATTGTCTGTTTATATTCCTTTTTCAAAGTTTTCTACTGACATTTATATTTTAAAATTGATATAAAATTACAGGCTGGGCATGCTGGCTCACACCTGTAATCCCAGTACTTTGGGAGGCTGAGGCAGGAGAATTGCTTAAGTCCAGGAGTTTGAGACCAGCCTGGGCAACATAGCAAGACCTCGTCTCTGCAAAACATAAAAATAAAAAATAAAAAAAGCCAGCTATGATGGTGCACACCTGTAGTCCCAGCTACTGGGGAGGTAGAAGTGGAAGAATCGCCTGAATCCAGGAATTGGAGGCTGCAATAAACTGTGCTCGAGGCACTGTTCTCTAGACATGTGACAGAGTGAGTCTCTGACTCAAAAAAGGAAAAAAAAAAAAAATATATATATATATTATATATGTGGGAACATAATATATAGCAATATATTCCTATCTTTATTGTTAAAGACAAGTTCCTTGGCATAATTATACAAATATATTTCCCAATTTGTCACATGATCTTTAATTAGTAGGTTTTTGATATAGTAAGTTCAAAGATTTTATTCAATCAATTCAAGCAATCTTCTTTTGTAATTTCTTTTATTAAAAAAAAATCCTCCCACCAGAGACTAACTAGATCATTATTCTGGGTTGTTTTTAGAAAGCTTGGAATTTGCATGTTCTGGAAGCTCAAAGTTCAAAGTATCATTATTGTTGCTATTTTTACACATTGTTTTTCCCCAAATAGTAACTGAATTTCAAGAATCAGCTCCTGTTGTGAACATTTCCATTATCTGTTTGAGAAATAAAGCAAAAACAAGACACAAAAGTTAAATTCCTTTGATTTTTAAAAATACTCTGTGTGCATAATTAATAATAATGAGAGATGTCACTATTGAATACACTTATTGGATGCATTCAGCAAGCCAGGGATTGGGATTTACTTTTTTTGAGTCTGGGGTCTCACTCTGTTGCCCAGGCTGAAGTGCAGTGGCACCATCATGGCTCACTGCAGCCTCAACCTTCCGGGTTCAGGTTATCCTCCTGCCTCAGCTTTCAGAGTAGCTGGAACTACAGTTGCATGCCACCACACCCAGTTAGTTTTTCTTTGTTTTTTTTTTTGTAGAGACAAGGTCTCACCGCATTGCCCAGGCTGAACTCGAACTCCTGTCCTCAAACAATCCTCCCACTTGGGCTTCCCAAAGTGCTGGGATTACAGGCATGAACTACCATGCCCAGCTGGGATGTACTCATTTTAAAAAATAATTTTGTCAAGATCAAGTAGCTCATTCATCTATGCCATAAACTGCTTCAAAGTCACTCCACCAAAAAAAAAAAGATTAGGGACCCATATAACTTTCCTCTTTAAAAAGAAAAAAAAAATCTCATTATCTGATCAAATGATTCATAGGGCTATATAAATGCCACTGATCAAATGGAAATCAATGAATCATCACATTCTCTGAAGGGTTATGGAGCCTTTTAGGAAATCACCTCTAACTTGAACGCTGTTTTCTTCAGCCTTATAATTGTTGTATCTTATACTTGTCGGTGATGAAACAACTCTTTTGTGCTGGCATTAAGGACTGTTTACATCTAGTAAAGCACTTGAACTTGCTAGACATGGAATCTTCTTCCCACACTTTCTGGAAACACTTCCAAGAATGGATAGTCACTTCCTTTTCGAAGAACACCTGGGCGGAGCTGAGCCTGCACATGGACCTTTTCAGGGTTGGCTGGAACTGAGATCAAATATTAATAAAAGTAACTTCAGTAGCAAAGTGCTATGGCTCTCTGTCTCCACACCCTTTTTCATTGGAACTTGTAGGAAGAGAAGAGACCTTTGAAACAAAAACGAAAGAAAAGCCTGTTCCCTCTTGCAAAATTCAGCATTTATTTCTTCTACCTAGCTAAAAAGAGAAAGCGCTATGCTTTTTAAAAGAAACTTAATCATTTTAAGTTCAGTGGCATTAAGTACATTTACATTGTCGTGCAACCATCACCATTATCCATCTCCAGAATAGTTCTTATGATCTCAGACTGGAATTCTGTACCCAGTGTAGATAACATCCCATTATCTGCTTCCTCCAACATCTGGCAACCACTTTTATGTTTCCCGTCTTTGTGATCAAACATCTCATCTAAGTGGAATCAGACAATATTTGTCTTTTTGTGTCTGGTTTATTTCACTTAGCATTAAGTCCTCAAGGCTCATCCATGTTGTAGCATGTGTAAGAATTTCACTCTTTTTTTTTTGAGCCAGGGATTCACTCTGTCACTCAAGCTAGAGTGCAGTGGCACAATCCCGGCTCACCACAGCCTTGAACTCCCGGACTCAAACGATCCTCCTGCCTCAGCCTCCCAAGCAACTGGGACTACAGGTGTGTTCCACCACACCCAGCTATTTTTTTTTTTTTAATAGAGAGACAAAGTCTCAGTTTGTTGCCCTGGTTGGTTTCGAACTCCTGGCCTCAAGCGATCCACACTCCCTCCCCCGGACCTCAGCCTTCCAAAGTGCTGACATTACAGTCCCGAGCCACCAGGCTCTCCTGTTTAAGACCGAATAATATTTCATTGTGTATATACACCACATTTTTTTAATCCATCCATCTGATCGACACTTGGGTTGTTTCCACCTTTTGACTATTGTGAATAATGCTGCTATGAACATTGGTGTACTCAACCAAGAAACACCTTAAATTACAATGGAATCGTGCCATGTTGTCCCATTCTCTCGGTGTCTCTGCCCATTCCGAGACTGAGCTCTCTCAACACTGTCACCGCAGCTGTGCCAGCCTCACGGGTGTAAGGAGAATGTTTTTAACCCCCCTTTTTACCTTTACCCTTACTTCCTTAGCTGGACTTTGTCCAGCCCGGTTTATTTATAAACCTTGCAAAGCTCATTAACAAGCCCAAGCATTCAGCAGGCCACCTTTCCACCTGGTTCCTGGCAGGAAGGCACGCCGAGAGAGCAGTCGGTGAGACATGGCTGAGGACAAGAACAAGAGAGACTCCATCGAGATAAGGATGAAAGGATGCCAGGCAAACAACGGGTTTGTCCAAAATGAAGACATCCCAGAGCAGGACGCGGATCCAGGCAGCCCGACGGACACCCCGCAGCACCGCCCCGAGGGCCTCCACGGCGCCCTGGAGGCCGACTTCAAGGGCATCCAGCCCTACGCGGGGATGCCCAAGGAGGTGCTGTTCCAGTTCTCGGGCCAGGCCTGCTACCGGCTGCCCCGGGAGATCCTCTTCTGGCTCACGGTGGCCTCTGTGCTCGTGCTCGTTGGGGCCACCATCGCCATCATCGCCATCTCTCCCAAGTGCCTGGACTGGTGGCAGGCGGGGCCCATGTACCGGATCTACCCGAGGTCTTTCAAGGACAGCGACAAGGATGGCAACGGAGATCTGAAAGGTGCGGGCCGGGGACAGGGCGGGGTGGGAGCCGGGATGAGGCTGGTTTCTGGCTGTCTCATTGCTCCAAACCGAATTGTGCCTGGGTGGCCGGGTCAGCACATTCCGGAGTGACTGGTCACATCATGTTTCTCCTTGTTTATGATATATGTATTTTAAATCACCCAGGGGAGACCAGCAATTCCACTAGATGACAGGTCATTTGTTGAAGGCCTCTGTGCCCAATGAGTTCTTGCATTTATCGCCCTTGGAGTACATAGGCCTGTTGGGTCATCAGTTCTCACTTCTTACACCCAGCAGTCTTTTCTCAAATTCTGTTTTCTGCTTCTGTGCGCTTCATAGTTGACTATGTCCCAGTGGCAGCTGGGAATTGCCTTCTCAGGATGGGATGCGGCTGGTGTGGCTGAGAGTTTATTAGTGACGAGGGCATAAAAAATATTTTAGGAAAAAAAAATCAAGCGATGTCTTTAAAAAGGTATAGACTGGGTCTTAAAGCCTGAGAAAAGAACAGAAGCCCGAGATAGGAAGGGAAGGAAAAGGCATACCAGTGTGTTTGTCATTACTTGTACTGTTTAAAAGTGTCCATAAAAATGGGAAATAGAAGTAAAAAATTAACCGGGGGCAGTGGCATGCACCTGTAGTCCCAGCGCCTCAGCAGGTTGAGGCAGGAGGATCACTTGAGTCCAAGAGTTTGTGGCTAGTCTGGGCAACAGAAGTGGGTTGGGTGCAGTGGCTCAGTTTGTAATTCCAGCACTTTGGGAGGCTGAGGTGAGAGGGTTGCCTGAGTCTGGGGGTTCAAGACCAGCCTGGGCAACTTGGTGAGACCTCATCTCTACAGTAAATCACAAAAACTTGCTGGACGTGGTGGTGTGCATCTGTAGTTCTGCTTGGAAGGCTGAGGCGGAAGGATTGCCTAAGCCCAGCAGGTTGAGGCTGCGGTGGCCATGAGTATGCCACTGCATTCCAGCCTGGGCAACGAAGTGAGACTCCAACTCAAAAAAAAAAAAAAGGTGGAAAATTTTTTGTTAAACTAAGTTAATCATTTCTTGTGGAGTTATGTGTAGAGCATCCTTATAATATATTACTCATACCAGAATACTTTTAAGAGTAAACTTTTGCCAGATAGTAGGCATTAACTGAGACTGACTTGAACAAATTGGTTGGCATGATCACCCTAGTTGAGGGCTATGCTACAAATATATAAATAAAAATTAGGTTTAATTTTTTACAATGTTAATTAGCTTGAAGAAAATGAAGATGGCATGAGTGTGGGAAATATTTTTACAATGTATTTTTGGGGCCGAGCATGGTGGCTCATGCCTCTAATTCCAGAACTTTGGGAGGTGGAGGTGGGAGGATTGCTTTAGGCCAGGAGCCTGCCTGGGCTGGTACTGAACAACAACAACCAAAAAATTTTTAAAAAATCAGGCAATTTCCCATGCTGCAGACCCAGCTACTAGGAAGGCTGAGGTGGAAGGATCCCCTGAACCCAGGTGGTTGAAGCTGTAGTGAGACATGATGGTGCCACTGAACTCCAATTTGGGTGACAAGAGTGAGACCCTGACTCAAAAAAAAAAAAAATCTTCAAATGAACACTTGAAACCTCTGGCTTTCTTAGAAGGCTTTTTCTTTTTCATGCTCTTTTAAAAATCTTCCTGCATTGTCACTAATTGTTTGCCTGTGGCTTCCCTCCCAGACACTTGTGCCATGAACTGTGTTTCTAGCAATTTTTTTTTTTTTTTTTTTGAGTAGAGATCTTATTCTGTTCCAGGCTGGAGTACAGTGGTACAATCAATGACCATCATAGCCTCAACCTCCTGGGTTCAAGCAATCTTCCTGCCTCAGCTTCCCGAGTAGCTGAGACTACAGGAGTGCCTCCACACCCAACTAATTTTTTGATTTTTTTTTGTAGAGACGAGGTCTCACTATGTTGCCTAGGCTGGTCTCTAACTCCTGGGGTCAAGCAATCCTCCCATCTTGGCTTCCCAAACTGCTAGGATTACAAGTGTGAGCCACCACGCCCGACCTTTTGGCACCTTTTGATCCTGCCTTGCAGCATATCTGAGTGGTTTTCCTTCCCCACCACATGACCCTATCACCTGCTGCCTTTTACATAGTGAGTGTTGAGCAAAAGTGATGTTTTGACCGAATCGCCCTAAATCCCTAAATCCAGAGACATGCTTTCTATTTCCTGGCCTTGTCTTCCTAGTTTCCTTGAAGATGGATCCCAAATTCCTATAAACATGGCAGTTTTAATCAGCGCTGACATTTGTCATTTCCAATAACTTTTCCTTGAGGGACTATTGACTTCCTGTACTCAATAGGCATTGTCTTTGAGACTGAGGGGATTTTGTTGTTATTGTTATGAAGAAATCCTTCTAGGTTTCAGTTTGTTTTTGATGGTAGCCTTCTGTGACCTAGAGTATGGGGCTGGGCTCCTGTGCTTATTTTGAGTCTGGTCAGCCTCTCTGTGTTTATTGTCACACTCCTTTGTGCCTATTCTTAAGATATAACCCTTTTGTTGCCTGTTGATACTCAGGGAAACTGAGGCACAACGTGCACAAAAATCAGCAACCTGTTACGGGGGAAGAGCCCAGATCCCAGGTGCTTTGGTCTTAGTGACCCCCAGTCTGCTGTCTGGGCTCTGATGGTCTCTGATTCTAGGTGGCCATATAGAGATCACACAGAAAGTTCTGGAGATTGAATACTAGACTCAAGTCTCTGCATCTGCAATTAGCACTCTAAACTAAAAATTAGCAAAAAAACATACTATCCTACAAAGTTCCGATTCCAAAGTCTCACTTCCACATCTCTCCTCAGTCAAGCCTAGAGTTCGCTTCTGTATACATTCTTGGCTTCCTATGTAACTGAACAAAGAAAAAGATCCAATTTCAGCTCTTTCAAAGACAGTCTGAGAGTGAAACAAAAGAGCCCTCAGACCGGGCGTGGTGGCTCACACCTGCAATCATAGCACTTTGGGAGATGGAAGCAACAGGATTGCCTGAGCCCAGGGGTTTGAGACCAGCCTGGGCAACTTGGTGAGAGCTCGTCTCTACAATAAATCAAAAAATTAACTGGGCATGGTGGTGTACACCTGTAGTTCCAGTTACTCAGGAGGCTGAGGCAGAAGAATCGCCTGAGCCCAGGAGATTGAGGCCACAGTGAGCCATGATCGTGCCATTGCACTCCAGCTTTGTGACAGAATGAGACTCCAACTCCCCCCCCCCAAAAAAAAGCCTTCAAACACTAGAGTAAGCTTTCCTCCCCCTTCACTATTGCACTCTGTCCCTGGTCCCTGTACCTGGGCAACATTTCTCAGCCATTTTTAGACATGCCCTGGTCGGTCCTTCCTTTGCTTTGCCTCGCAGCCCCTCACTCAGACCCCCCTTGTCCATGCCCTTCTGGACCCTTCTCCATTCCTGCTCTCAGGGGTCATCAGCTTTCTCTGCCCCAGGCAGTTAGGGGCTAATTCCCTGGGGCCCTAAAAACCCTTTCTACTGTTCTTCCGTCCTTTTTTCCTCAGGCTGGTTGTCATCCCATTCCTGCCTGTGTTTGCTTACTAGACCAACACTGTCCAAAGAAGTAGAACGCAAGCCACGTGTGTCATTGTAAATTTTGTAGTAGCCCCATTAAAAAAAGGAAAACAGAAACAGCTGAAATTAACTCTAATATATCGTGTTTAATCGGATATAGTCTATATATATATATACATACACATATACATATGTATAAATTGAAGTCAAGTTCTCACTCTCACCCAGACTGAAGTGCAGTGACATGATCATGCCTCACCAAAACCTTGAACTCCTAGGCTGGATGAAGGGATCCACCCTCCTCAGCTTCCCAAGTGAGTAACTGGGGCTACAGGTGTGTGCCACCACACCCGGCTAAATTTTTTAATTTTTTGTAGAGACAAGGTCTCACTATGTTGCCCGGGCTGCTCTGGAACTCCCAAGCTCGAGTGATCCTCCCGCCTTGGCCTCTTAAAGTGTTGGGATTATAGGCGTGAACCACTGTACCTGGCCAGTACACCTTTTCAATACATAATCAGAATAGCAATATTAATGAGATATTTTACATTCTTTCAGTTTGTAGTGGATCTTCAAAAGCCAGCATATGTTTTCCCTTATAGCAAACCTCAGTTCAGACCAATCACATCGTAAGTGCTCAGTGGCCACATGTGGCAAGTGGCTTTTATCCTGGACAGTGCTGCCAAGACCATGTGACCATCAGGGACTATGTGTTACTCTGCTTTGTACCTTGGTACTTAACCCAGAAGGTGGCCTAGATTAGGGGCTTAATTGCCAGGTGTAGAATACATTAATGATACTGTAGTCTTGGATTTAAATATAAAACATGAACAAGTCACAGATTTCTAAAAGTTATGCATCTATGTTAAAGGTCTAGATTATTTTTAGGCGACCAATTTGATGTTATATGCAGAACTTGATCTTACTATTTGAATTTTACTAAAATTCAACAAAATTCCAAATATTTCTGCCTTCCGTGTAAATATTTTTATCTTAGGCATATTTGTGATATGGTTTTTTTTGGAGTTTCACTCCATTGCCCAGGCTGGAGTGCAGTGGCACGCTCACGGCCACCCCAGTGTTGACCTGCTGGGCTCAGGCAATCCTTCCACCTCAGCCTTTCAAGTAGCCATAACTACAGGCACGCGCTACCACCCCTGGCTAACTTTTTATTTATTGTAGAGACAAGGTCTCACCAAGTTGCCCGGCTGGTTTCGAACCCATGGGCTCAGGCAATCCACTCGCCTAGGCCTCCCAAAGTGCTGGGATTACAGGCTGAACCACTGAGCCTGGGCTATTTGTGATATTTTTAATCCCTTAACCAAGACAAACAAGCTAGGATTTATTCATGACCTTGACTTTTTTCCTGCAGGTATTCAAGATAAACTGGACTACATCACAACTTTAAATATAAAAACGGTTTGGATTACTTCGTTTTATAAATCATCCCTTAAAGATTTCAGATATGGTGTTGAGGATTTCCGAGAAATTGATCCCATCTTTGGAACAATGAAAGATTTTGAGAATCTGGTTGCTGCCATACATGATAAAGGTAAATTGGATGGAAGGTGGGATGGGGGAGGGTGAAAATGGCCCTCTCCAAATGTTTGCTTATAGCATCATTTTCCCTTAACCGTCATGTGTTATTCTAATATAATCTTTTCCTAACATTTGAAATGTTCTCACTCACTAGGTTTAAAATTAATTATTGATAACATACCAAACCACACCAGTGATAAGCATGTTTGGTTTCAAATGAGTCGGACACAAACAGGAAAATACACGGATTATTATATCTGGCGTGACTGTACCCATGAAAATGGCATAACCATTCCTCCCAACAACTGGGTAAGTCCCAGCTTGCCTGTTGGGCAAAGGGAAAATGGGTAGGTCTACTGCAATTAAACCGGTTGGTTACAGCCTCTTTTAAGGAAAAACATTAATGAGTAGAGTTTATGTTAAGAGGGGGAGGTTTCCCAAGGAAATAGAAATAAGGTATCCAGGCCTCCAAATACTATTCAGATTTCTGACTTCATTGCAGAGCTGATGAGTTCTAGCAAATTCAAATCTGTGCTCACTCCAAGCCTCTCTCTCCCCTTCCCTCAACTGCCACCCTGTCCAGCTTGAATTTCATGTCCCATTCATTAACTGTTTTCCTTCTGTCCAGACCCCTTTGCCCTTCTGACTTTCTGTCCAGCAAAACCCTGTCAATGAACCCAGGCATCTGTATTCTCTCGCCTGAACCTTGACACCTGATCCTTGGAGGCCATCACATGTTCATCGTCCCCTCCTGGATTGAGCCATCTCTTCTTCTCGGGAATTTTGCTAAATCCAACTCACCCATGTGCCCTCCCTCCTTCTCTTCAAAAGTCCTGCCTGCCTCTCGACAGCAAACTCGACTTCACAGAGAGAACAGAAGCCATCAAACTTCCTGTCCCCATCCCCACCTCTTTCTACTCACTGCTTTTACAACAGATGCCATGTCCTTCTTGTCTAGGGTGACCAGACTTAGCAAATAAAAATCCAGGATGCCTAGTTAAATCCAAATGTTGGATAAACAGTGCACAATTGTTTAGTGTAAAATATTACGTGGGCTATATTTAAACTAAACAACTGTGCACTGCTTATCTGAAAGTCAGATTTAACTGGGTCCCCTATATTTATTTTTCTTTTTCTTGGTTTTTTTTTTTTTTTTTTTTTTGAGTCAGGTCTCAGGCTGGAGTCCAGTGCAACCACATCCTTGAACTTTTGGACTCAGGTGATTCTCTCTCCTGAGTATCCCAAGTAGCTGGAACTACAAGTACACGCCACCACACTCTCCTAGTTTTTAAATAATTTTTTATAGAGATGAGGTCTCGCCATGTTGCCCAAGCTGGTCTCGAACTCTTGGGCTCATGCAATCCTCCCACCTTGACCTCCCAAAGTGCTGGGATTACAGGTGTAAGCCACTGTGCCCGGCCTGGACACTCCATATTTCACCTGGCGACTCTGCCCTCTGCTCCGGGCTAGGTTCTTCACCTTCTCTGGTGGGTTTTCTCTCCCATGTTTTGAGCCCAGGTCCTCTCTCTAGCTCCTTCTCTCATCTTGACCGTGTCCATAAACATTTAAACATGCTGACCCCTGGCCATCAACTTTTAGGTGACTCAAGGACACTTAGAACTGACATTTTTTTTGTTGTTGTTTTTTTTTTGAGTTGGAGTCTCACTCTGTCACCCAGACTGTAGTGCAGTGGCCGCTTCCGGCCACCACAGCCTCGACCTGCTGGGCTCTGGCGATCCTTCCGCCTCAGCCTTCCGAGTAGCCGGATTACAGGCATGCACTACCACGCCCGGCTGATTTTTTGATTTATTGTAGAGATGAGGTCTCGCTGCCCAGGCAGGTCTCGAACCCGCGGGCTCAGGCAATCCACTCACCTAAGCCTCCCAAAGGCACGGGATTACAGGCTGAGCCACCGAGCCCAGCTAGAACTGACATGTTTTAAGGCTGACTGTGTGATCTTCTCGCAACAACCTCCTATCATCTAGCCAATGGAACAACCTGAATGTTTCACGAACAGTCTGTTTCATTCGATCCTGCATGAATGAATTGCTCGTTATGCAGCCTGAAGAACAGGGCGTCCATTTTACCTCTTTGATATTTTTCTTCAGTCCGCTCACTTGGTAAAATGATGATATTAGCAAACACTTACTAAATGCTTATTATGTGCCAGACTCTGTGCTAAGTGTTTTATATTTATTAATTTAGTCAATCCATTCTACAATCCTATGATCTAGTTTAGTCAGTCCAATTCCACAGTCTGCTTTTTTTTTTTTTAATGAGGTTCTCACTCTGTTGCCCAGACTGGATGGAGTCAGTGGCATGATCACAGCTCCCTGCAGTCTCCAACTCCTGGACTCAAGTAATCCTCCTTCCTCAGCCTCCTGAGTAGCTAGGACTACAGGTGCACACCACCATGCTCAGCTAATTTGTTTTTGTTTTTTTGAGTAGGAGTCTCACTCTGTCATCCAGGCTGGAGTGCAGAGGCACGCTCCTGGCCACCCCAGGTCGACTTGCTGGGCTCAGGTGATCCTTCCACCTCAGCCTTCCAAGTAGCCAGAACTACAGGTACATGCTACCACCTATGGTTAATTTTTTTATTTTTGTTGAGACGAGATCTCGCCAAGTTGCCCAGGCTGGTCTCAAACTCCTGAGCTCAGGGAATCCTCTTGTCTCGGCCTCCCAAAGTGCTGGGATTACAGGCTTGAACTGCTGTGCCTGGCGCTCAGCTAATTTATATGTGTGTGTGTGTGTGTGTGTGTGTGTGTGTGTGTGTGTGTGTGTGTGTGTGTGTGTGTTTGCATAGATGAGGACTCCATGTGTTGCTGAGGCTATTCTTGAACTCCTGGCCTCAAGCAATCCTCTTGTCTCAACCTCTCAAAGTGCTAGGATTACAGGTGTAAACCACCATATCCAGCCACAGTCTGTTTTTAAAAGTTGCTGCCATACCTCAAGCCACATCATTTTTGCTTGTAGGATGGTCACAGCAGCCTCTTGTCATCTCGTTTTTTCACCCTTCCATCAGTTCTTCACTGTATCCAAGGTTGCATTTTTTAGTGTAATAGTTAATACAAAAATATATGGAATATATGACAGATAGATGGATAAACACTTTGTGGTATAACCATATATAGCAAGACCCCAATTCTAAAGACAAATTAATTTTTAGTTTTTCTTATTTCATACTTTATGAGAAATGTAATGCTATATACAAGGGTGCCAAGAAAAATGTATACATATTTTAAGAGTTGTCATCTATGTATTACTTTTTGAAGTTGAATTAAATTACAGTAGCAGTGTGTAGTGTGACGTTCGCTCACCCATGCTCTGCCATTTTCTTTGACTGTCCTGCCTGTTGTATGGTGAGGGTTAGGGTTTGATTAATGCCATCATTTGAGTGAATGTCGTACTTAAAATGTGTATACTTTTTTTTAGCACCCACATATATATGTATGTATTGTTTTCTATAACTGACTTTTCACTCATAGTTTTTTAAGATTTTCTTATGTAGTTTCAGGTAGCTATGGTTCATTTATTTTCATTGTTTTTTTTTTTTAATTTATTGTAGAGACAAGGTCTCACCAAGTTGCCCAAGCTGGTCTCAAACCCCTGAGCTCAGGCAATCCTCTCGCCTCGGCCTCCCAAAGTGCTGGGATGACAGGCTTGAGCCACTGTGCCCCACTGGCCATTGTTGTATTTTTACAGTTGTTGGGCAGCTGGGCTGTTTCCAGTTTTTTACTATTATTAACAATGTCTATTTACTATATTAAAAACATCTATTGTTACTAATAATAGTAATAACAATTACTATGATTAACAATATAAATACTCTATCTTGGGACACATGTGTAAGGACTTCTTTAAGGTACATAACTAGGAGTGAGATTACTGTGCAGGATACTGTATGCTCAACTCTACAAAACAATATCAAATTAATTATCAAAGGGTTTGTATTAATTCATAGCTTCTCCAGCAGTATAAAAATACACATTCTTATCAATTCCTGGTATTGCCAGATTTTATACTTTTATTTTGTTTTTAAATTTTGTTGTTATTATTTTTATAAATTAATAAAAGTATGGTTATGGAGACAGGGTCCCGCTATGTTGCTCAGACTGGACTTGAACTCTTGGGCTCAAATGATCCTCCTACCTCAGCCTCCTGAGTAGCTGGGACTACAGGTGTGAGCCACCCTATCGGGCCAGACTTTGTAATTTTTGAGTAAACGTAAAATAGTATCATATTGCGGCTTAATCTTTCATTTATGTAATTACTAATTATGATTTGTCTAATACCTAATGATGTTGAATATCTTTTCATACGTTTATTCACTTGAGCTTTCCTCTCTGTGAAACGACTCTTTCTGGTTTCTTTCCCCAGTTTTCTTTTGAATTGCTCATCCCTTTGAAACTGCTTTCTTCAGTTCTTTTGGTATTCTGGATACTGATCTTTTATTGGTTATTTATACAATAAATATCTTACCCTGTTTTGTGTCCTGGGGGGGTCACGTGGTGGATAGGTGAGGGTACACTTCCTTGAGAGGCAGCAGTCATTACTCAGCATCAGCCTGTTGTTGCCATGGAAATGTGAATCCAATGTGACTAGTTTTTCCAACTCAGAAGAAAAAGGTTTTTGTAAAATTCCCCAGTATTAAGATGTTTTCCAGATGTGCTCTTTAGCATGAAATGAACAGAAGGTCTAAGATTGAGCCCAGGAAACTCTCACATTTAAGGACCCACCATAGACTAAACAAGGAGGGGTGGGAGATTGGGTGGGCAACCAGGACCCATGTCATAGAGCCATGGTCATGAGCATTTCTAGAAAGAGGAAATCAGCAAGTGTCAAACATTGCTTGGTACTGACTCTTAAAGTTGCTAGGTTTTATTCCTGGGGTCTAGCAGAGTTTTTAAGTGCATATTTCTAATAATTTCCTGTGGATACAACGTAAGTATTTAGTCTGTGTGGACTCAAGCTCTAAGACCAATGGAATGTGTCTTTCTCCCAAAGTGACGGCCATTTGTTTCTCTTCATAAACAGGAGTTCAGAACCTGGGCAGAAGATTCAAGACTGTTAGTAATGTCTGTTCCTTAAGTTGGCCTTGTCATGAATCTGAGAGCACTGATTTGCTGTTGTGGTTGTTTTTTTTTTTAAGAGATGAGCTCTTGCTATGTTGCCCAGGTTGGTCTTGAACTCCTGGGCTCAAGCAATCCTCTCGCCTCAGCCTCCCAAAGTGCTGGGATTACAGATGTGAGCCACCACACCCGGCCTGTTGTGGTTATTCTACTGTACAAATACATCACAGCCACGTTTGTGAGGCATTTGGCAGACGGAGGCATTTGAGGGATGACTTTAGCATAGTGCTCTCCCTAGAAGGAAAACTCCCAGGATTTATACCCTCTCCTCCAGCCAGGGACAGTGATCGTTTCTTGTGGACAGCACCACTGTATGAGCACTGCAAAGTAACTGACGCGCCCTCTCCTTTGCTTGCCAGGTAAGTGTATATGGGAATTCCAGTTGGCACTTTGACGAAGTGCGAAACCAATGTTATTTTCACCAGTTTATGAAAGAACAACCTGACTTGAATTTCCGCAATCCTGACGTTCAAGAAGAAATAAAAGTGAGTATAGACATCCCCGTGAGATTCTCCATTGAGATTCTCCATTGGGGGCCTAGGTGGTTATTTGAAACTCTCTATATGAAACAATAATTGTGCAGGCAAAATCAAGTAGTGAAATTAAATTCTGGGATTAAAGTGTCTGATGCACTTGGAGACACTCAGATGTGTCGGGGGCCCCTTCCTTTGTCTAACTGAGGGGTCAGAAACACCTGCCACCCTAGCTCTGCGTTGCCCCTCTGCCTGTGGCAATGAGCTGGTGCAGGAGGTGGGTCTGAGCGTGGGCTTCGGGGACTGGCTCCTGCGTCTGCAGCGGGTCTCTGGGTGAGTGAGTTCTTTGGAAGTTTCCATGAGATGACCCACACACAATACTACTATATTTACTCAATAAATATGAACACGTTGCCTGCTCCATGCCAGGCCCTGTTCTAAGCACTGGTAAGGCAGCAGTGAATGAAGAAGCCCTGCCCTCAAGGAGCCTCGAATGTTCTGAGAGAAAAGCAGACAATTAACCATGAAGTGTACAACACATCAGGTGGTGATGAAGGCCAAAGGAAAAGGGTGTCAGAGTGCCAGGTGGAAGCTGCTCTCCCATACCAAGGGCTCAGGAGACATCCTGTGATGAGTTGCTGTTTGGACAAAGACCTGAAGTGTGAAAGGAAGTCATGTGACTATCTGGGGAAAGAGTTTTTCTGGCAGAAAAGCAGGTGCAGTGATCTCGAGGTGAGAGTGTGGGTCACGTGTTCCAGAAATGACACAGAGGCCTGCATTTTAGGTTGCCAGATTTAGCGAATAAAAATACAGGATACTAAGTTAACTTGCGAAGGAATAATTGCACTATTTGGGGCATGATTTACCAAATAACTGTTCGTTGATTACCTGAAACTAAAATGTAACTGGGTGTGCTGTGTTTTATTTGGCACCTTACCAGTGGGCCGGAGTGAATGAGTCAGGGATGGGAGGTCCAAGAAATACGAGGTGGGGGCTGATTATGAATGCCTTGAATGCTGTCACAAGGTCCCTCGGTGGCTCTGTGGACAGGAGAGTTCCCTTAGCAAAACAGCCCCAATGAGCGCTGATGGGCTCATACCTGTATGGTAGTGGCAGCATTAACAACACGATTCACGAAGAATATGAGCCACTCCATGGTTCTCACTCTTGTTGTGGCTGTGACTCTAGTGAGCAGGAATTAGGTGGCAGGTGGAGGTGTCCTCTGAGAGAAGTAGGTGGGGAGGAGATCAGAACAGAGCAGGGAGTAGGGATGCCCTTCCATAGCTCACTATGTCAGCCAAACAGAGAATGAAAGCGGCCATTTCAGAGTCACTAGGAACGCCCAGACCCCTTAGTTTATTTTTGTTTTGCTTTGAAATAACAGTTTTATTTTGAAACAACAGATATAATTCACATACCATCAAATTCACCCCTTTCAGGTGTGTAATTCAGTGGTATTAGTATGTTCTCAGAGTTGTGCAACCATCACCACTAATTCCAGAACATTTTCATCATCTCAAAAAGGAAACCCACATCCATTGATTGCCCCCACCATTCTTCCCCTGGCCCCTGGCAACCACTAATCTACTTTCTGTCCCTATGATTTTAGCTATTCTGGGCATATCTTATAAATGGAATCATACTATATCTCTCTATACACCAATGATAGATATCTCTAACTATTTGAAGAACAGCCAAACCGTTTTCCAAAGCAGCTATAACACTAGCAACATGTAAGGATTCCAAATTCTCTACACACTCACCCACACTTGTTATTGTCTGTTTTTTTCTCTCTCTCTCTTTAGAGACAGGGTCTCACTTTGTCACCCAGGCTGGAGTGCAGTGGCGCAATCACAGCCCACTGCAACCTCGAACTCCTGGGCTCAAGTGATTCTACCAACTTAGCCTCCCGAGTAGCTGGAACTACAGGTGTGCGCCACTGTGCCTGGCTCTATATTTGAATTTTTAAATCAGCTTGCCAATTTCTGTAAAGAAGCCTGCTAGGATTTTCATAGGGATTTCATCGAATCTGTGGATCAGTTTGGGAAATATAGACATTTCATTTCATTATTTATGAGTCAGGGTCTCCCTCTGTTTCCCAGGCTGGAATGCAGTGACATGATCATGGCTCACCACAGCCTCAATCTCCTGAGCTCAGGCAATCCTCTTGCTTCAGCCTCCCTAGTAGCTGGGGTTGCAGGCTTGCCACCACATCTGGCTATTTTTTTTTTTTTTTTTTTGAGTCAGAGTCCCACTCTGTCACCCTGGCTGGAGTGCAGTGGCATGCTGCTCTCAGCCACTGCAGCCTTGACCTACTGGGCTCAGGCGATCCTTCCACCTTAGCCTTCCAAGTAACCAGAACTACAGGCATGCGTCACCTTGTCCAGTTAATTTTTTGATTTTTATTGTAGAGACGAGGTCTTGCCAAGTTGCCCAGGCTGGTCTCAAACTCTGATCTCAGGCAATTCTCTCGCCTAGCCTTCCAAAGTGCTGGGATTACAGGCATGAGCCACCACACCTGGCTCTGGCTAATTTTTTTTTATAGAGATGAGATCTTGCTGTGCTGCCAAAGCTGGTCTTGAGCTCCTGGGCTCAAGCAGTCCTCCTATCTTGGTTTCCCAAAGTGCTGGGGTTATACGCATGAGCCACCACACCCAGCTAGCTATCTTATGTTGTCTTCCAATCTATGAACACAAGTTGTCTTTCCATTTATTTAATGTGTTCTAAATTTCTTTCAACAATATTTTGTAGTTTTCAGAGTACAAGTCTTCTTACACTCCTTTTTTTTTTTAAAAAATATATATTTATTTAATTATTATGGAGACAGGGTCTCACCATGTTGACCAGGTTGGTCTCAAACTCTTGGCCTCAAGTGATCCTCCCACTCCCACAGTGCTAGGATGATGGTGTGAGCCACTGCACCTGGTCCTGACATTTCTTTTGTTAATTTTTTTCCTATAGACTCTTTAAAGACTCTTTGTACTATATATCTTTGATGTTTTCAGAATTTTAATGAACTGCTATGGAATCTGTTCTAGAAGTAGGCACCCTGCATGAGGGCGGCCTTGTCTGGGTGGGGTGGACAGTGGTAGACACGGTCAGAAGAATCACGAGGGCTTAGTTTGAAACATCTGGGGTGGTGCATGAACTCTCCTCCTCTCCATCACCCAAGCGGCTTGGCACGCCCACACCTCCCCCTTCCCCACACACTTGGTAGGTGATTCACCTGGATCATTTAATGCTCAGAAAAAGCCTAACTTATGAGACTTTATGATCATCTTCCAGAGAAGGAAATTGAGGCTGGAGAGGTTAAGAAAAAAAAAAAAAGTCACCCTTGTTGGGAGCGATGGAACAGGATTCAAGCTCAGACACTGGGACTCGAGTCCACGCTCATAACCACAGTCCCACACCTGCCCTGAGGCACCCTTCCTTCTCTTTCCCTGCTTCACTTCCTCTGCATGGTTTTCTCAAGGAGTTTTTCAGCTGTAAATCCACAAATGTGAACCTAAACCAGCCAGTTTCTCAGGCAGTGGGTTTTCCGAGCTCCTTGGGGCCACGGTGACTGAGTTGTCTGGAGATGTCTAGACAAGTGTGATCAACTTTGTCAAAATGTGCCAGTTGATACTTTAATGATTTTGGGGATGACCCCATCCACACTCTTCTGGATAGCCAAGTAATGGAATATGTGAATCAAATCCTTATTCGCAGTCCGCAGGATGAAAACCCTCATGCGATGAATCATCACGGCCTCTGGTTGAGGGGTTAGACTTTGTTTGCAAGGCTGGTTTAGAAGATTTACTATTAGCAGTAAATAATAAATGCTGAGAAGCTGGGAGGTAAGGCTCTTTGCTCCTGGAAAGTGACCTTTGCCATGAAGGAGACTTCTGACACCCCCCCACCCCCAGCAATGCTTATTGAGAGTTAAGCAGGTTAATAATTTGCAGCCCAGAGAGGTTTCAGAGAGGCATTGAGATGAATTCCAGCTTGCTAGCAGTTTACACTCCCTGAGCCTAATCTTGCTTCCTTCCTTCTTGCTCCCAGCAGATTCCAGTTTATCTGCACAGTGGGAGGCTGGCATTCAGGGGACACTCAGCAGAGCACCCTCCTCACCTTTGCACTGGCCATTAGGGGACCCAGCTAGGCTCTCTCCTCTTGAGTGCTTTCAGCTGGAGATGTCTGGAAGCCTTCTCTGAGGAGCTGGGGGCTTATATTTGTATAGTATTTTACACTTTTCCAGTCACTACGGTCTTTACTTGCCCTCCAGATTTCTTATTTGACTAATGAGGAAACTGAGGCACAGAGAGGTCAGGGAGCCCGGTTGGGTTAGCAGCATAGCAAATAAGAGACCCTAGAAGGCCTGGCATCGTGTCTGGGGCTCAGGGTGGTCCTGGTCCTGCCATATGGGAAGGCCGAGCCCTGGAGGGGGGACTCCTGGGAGTCACTGCGTTCACAGCAGTGGGGATGAGAAGCCAAGATAGTCCCTACCCCACCGCTTGAGATAGAACCCAGAGCATAAGCGTAGGCTCTGTTCTGTCCCAACTGAGCCTGATACTACTGGAGACAACCAGCTCAATGGAAACAGATCTGTGCGTGATGATAATAATTGTGCCGTTATTGTACCTCCTGTATTCCAGGAGCTTTAGCAAAACCATTTACGCACTTAGTGATATGTATTGTGTATTGACCCTGTGCCCGGGAGAAGGGGCTGGTAAGGTGAGTGGCTTTCCAGATTTCAGATCTGAACACTGGTGGGTGGAACTGCCCATTTATGGAGACTTAGGGAGGGAGATGTCTTGGTTATGTGGAGCCATCCAGTGTCCAGTGGATGGTTGGATACAGTGTGAGGACATGGAACTCAGGGAAAGATCTAGTTCAGAGAAAGCTCTGGGATTGGCTGAGACATGGATGATGCCTACAGAGCTCAGGCAGGTCTTCAGTGAGAGAAAATCAGCTGAGATGAACAAGGGGGCCCATTGCAGCTTAGCTCAAGTCAACTGCTATCACGTGGGGATGTGGGCCAGGTGTGGCAGAGCTTCCAATTAAAAGAAAAAAATAGAGAAAGTCAGCTTACTAAATGAGCCAGGGCACCGCGTGGTTCTAATTCTGGCACCACTACTTACTAACCATGAACTCACCATTCTAATTCTGGCGCCACTGCTTACTAGCCATGACCTCGTCAAAGGTACTTCATCCTCTGAAGGTTCAGCTTCCTCTTTGGTGAACTAGAACAGTAATGGAACATTCTTCAGAGGGTTGCTGGGAGAGTAAATGGTTTACCCTTTGTAAAGCACTTAGGGCGGTGCGTATTTTTATTACCTAAGCACTGTTAAACAGTCAGTAGATGGATAATAAGTAAATAAATACTGTTGGTTGTGACATGAATGGCCAGAGAATGTAAGACAGAGTCCCAAGGAGTGCTAACATCTAAGAACTGCAGAGTAGACAGAAAAGGAAGGCAAACCAAGAGGCAGGGTGTAACAGAGCTAAGGTATTTGAGTCTTTCTAGAAGATGAGGTGAGTCAGTCAGGGATCAGATTATAGAAAGATGAAATGTCAGCTGACTCTAGCAGCAACACCTCATTTACTCCTCACAGAAACTCTGCAAGGCAGGTTCTTTGGTATTGATGAGGAGACTGGGGCCTGGTGTCATCTTGCAGATGACCCAACTCAGGCAGCTGGACAGTGGGAGAGCTGGGATGACGCCCAGATGGTCAGATTCAGAAGCCTTATCCTTCCAAGAAGTCAGCAAAGAATTTTTCCAAGATTTCTGAATAACAGTAAAGACAGTTTTTTTTCCTCTTGCCTGGAAGTAGAGGAAATTGTTTTCTCTGTACTTCTGAAGTGTCTTATCCTTTCTCGTCCTTTCTTGCGATGGACAACCCAGGATTTACGTCATTCTCAAGAGTTTGTCACATAGGTCAACACATATGAGTAGAGATTTTCTATGTCCCAAGTGTGGCTAAAAAGGTAAATGGGCCCAATAACTTCAACCACCTCGCAAGGAAAGGCTTCCCTCAAGGTTTCGTGAATTTGGAGATCATTAATATTGACTTGATTCCTTTTTTACTCAGAGCAGAAAGTTGTTTAAGGAGAAAAGCATTAAAAGATGCCCAGTGGACAAAACAGGGCTCTGTGAAGTCATGGGAGTTAGGAATCAGGAACACAGTGCATAGTCCAGTCCCCAGAGTCTACGGCACCTATGTGGGTCACCACTCTCTGTGCCCATTTTTGCATACGACACCCAGGGAGAGCTTAATTGGAATAAAGAGGGTTAATTATTAACATCCAGAGTTCTCTTTCCTCACCTGGGTGAAAGAATAAATAGCACAAAGTATTTTTCAAGAGCAAACTTTGGATTATCTCAGTGATAATCCAAATTATCAGCATTTAAAATGACTCTCAGAAAATATCCATCCAGCTTTTTCTGTTTTGTCTCATCAAATGATGATAATACTCTGATGATGCCAGGACCACAACCCTCCTCTGAGGTACATAGTTCTCGTTTTTAATGCCAAGATGCCCAATGGAACAAGGACCTCATGAAGAAAATAACCAGCTTTATTTTAGGAAACCAGTGCCTAAAAGTCTGATGTTTACACAGTACAGTCTTTCGTGCCTTCCCGCATTTTTCTCTGTCCCCACCAATGTTCACGCTTATAAAGAACAGCACCGCCCGGGGTGGGCCCAGATTGTGTGGGGTCTGAAGTGTGTACAAATTTAGGACCTTCTTAAGATACGAAGAGCGCAAAATCAAGTACAGAAAAAAATGAGCATTTTTTTTTAATAACGAGAAAAAGGGAGTTATAAGGGCTGGTGTGAGTGAGGGGTCCCAAACCTGAGCTTGGTCAGCTTTCTGGTAAGGTATCTCCTGAAACCACCAAGAACCCATTCTAGAAATGAGGTGCCTCTCTATGCCCCGTGGGCCATGCGTCTGAGTTTTGTCACTGGGTCTTCCCCGTTCTTCTTAGTTGTTTGCTTGGCTGATGGCTGACTCTGTCTATTTTTGTTTTGTGTTCCTCCCGTATTACTCCTATTCACCTCTCATTTGTTTCCCTGGTAAGGAGTGAGGTATTTAACTAGTGAGCAATGGGTTCTCTTTTATGGTTTGAAATGTCTGTTAAGGAGTTGGGCATGAGGGAGATAAGAAACTTCTCCAGTTTCTTTGGAGTCCTATTGATGCCTGGTGGGACGCGGCACAAAATTCATGGGTTCTTTGACTCAACCCTGAAATGAGTTTTATAGTGGCCACCAAAGTTTTAAAACAAAGTTTATTAGTTGAGAAGAAAAGAGGAAAGAAAGGGCAGGTGAAAGTTTTGTATCAGAAATGCCCGGCACGGGCAAGTCTTTCTCGAAAAAGAAAGATTGCACTTTTGCTCTTAACCAAGAAACTAGATATGTTTTCACAACAATTGATATGTGAAAGAGGGTGGCCACAGGTAATAACTGCTACTCTGGAGAGTTGACATCTCTTCACTTCTGATGGAAGGAGAGGGATAAGGGGTGGTCTTTTCTAGACCACATTGTCTTTTGTAGGAGACCTGCCAGACATTTCCAATTCACAAGTTCATGAGCTAAAAGGTGGTTTTATTATCATTTCTATGACTTTGGTTAGTTAAGGGGTGGTTCCGCCTTGGACAGGGAACCTGAAAGATTTTGTGATTATTATGCTAAACCATGGGTTGACAGGTTGGGCCTATCCTATTTTTACATCTGATGGAATTTTCTTTTGATTTGCTGAGGGGGTGAGATAGGCTGCCAGCTTGGCCTGCAGTTAAAAAAAAAAGTAATAAAAAAAGTCTGAATGCTTCCTAAAACCTGCCTGTAGAATATTTATCTATCTGCGTCTAATGTGTGCTAGCTATCCTGCCTTGCTATCTTTTATGGCTTCATTCTTTCATTTTGAGTGGATTCTCTAAACTTTGGAAACATGTGAATGACATCCCTTACTAATGTAATTGTAACTGTATTTCTGAGTTCAAATATGAAGGAAGTGTGGGAGACATCCCCAGTGCAGTTACTTGATAGTGTGATATAGTAAGACACCGCTATTCTACATAGGTAACAATAGACTATACCTATACTGTGCTTGTTTTGTATCTGGAGAGATCTGTTTTAAGGTGGTAAGTCACTAACACACAAAGTCTTTATTAAACACCATGATACTAATGTGCAGTTAATGTAACCAAGCATTTTGCTTCTTCATGTTTAGGAAATTATGCAGTTCTGGCTTGCAAAGGGTGTGGATGGCTTTAGTTTCGATGCTGTCAAATTTCTTCTAGAAGCGAAGCATCTGAGAGACGAGATCCAAGTCAATAAGACCCAGATCCCGGTAAAGTTTTGTTTTAAGCTTTTATGATAAGGATGATTGCCTTTTCTGAAAATGTCATCAGAGTGCTTTCTTTTTTAGCCTGAGATACCAATTACAAAGATGAGTTCTGTCCTGTCTCTAGGAAATACTAGAGTCATTTTCTTTAGGATATACACAGGCGTTTCAAGTTCACACGCACACATGTTTTCTTCCATTGGCTCCAGTCCTCAGTGACAAGGTTTCTGAGGACACATTCACTGTGGAGTCTACCAAGCACCACAAAATGGAGAATGTTTATTCTCTGCAACGTTGTCTTCTCACTCAACCTCAAGTGAGGGGGCCTAAGTTCCTCAAGTACTCTTCTAGTTGTCAAAGGACCCATCTTTGGAAGGGAAGGGAACTTGCACTTGCTGAGTGTCTACTGTGTGCTATATGGGCTGTTTACTTATGATATTTCATTTAACTTTCAGTGGCCTATGAGAGAGTTTTCATGATCCCCATTCAGTAAATCTTGGAGAGGTTAACTTAGCAAGGGTCACAAGGTGAGATGACTCCAAGTAGAATTCCAAGCCACTCCTGTCTCACTACAGAATCTGGACTCCTTGAGTTCCACACCAGTGGTTCTCAAGCTTTACCCCATTCATGCATGAGCAATGGAATTCATGTGCCACCCTACTCCTCTGGTTGCCCTCCTTCTATAGTCACTCTGTTTTCAGTGGCCAAGAGGCAGCAGTCCCAAATTCGATCCTAAAATGCATTCCAAAATGATGGATTTAAATATAAAATGTTATGTCAGGAAAAGAAATCAATTACGATGATAGCATTATGGGTTAATCTTAGCAATGCAATGCTTAGTGAGAAAGATCTAAAGTTATTATATATAGAGTGAAACCTCCCCCTTTTTTTGAGTTAGGGGTCCCCTAGGCCAGAGTGCAGCAGCATGATCCTGGCTCATTGCAGTCTCCAATTCCTGGGCTCAGGTGATTCTTCTGCCTCAGCCTCCCAAGTATCTGAGACTACAGGCAAGCACCACCATGCCCAGCTCATTTAAATTTTTTTTTTGTAGGAATGAGTTCTTGCTATGTTGCCCAGGCTGTTCTCAAACTCCTGGGTTCAAGCAGTCCTCTTGCCTCGGCCTACTAAAGTGTGGAATTACAGGTGTGAGTGACTGTACCCAGCGTGATACCCTTTTAATAAAACTAAACAAAATGAAATCCACTTGTTTAGAGAGTTTAATATCAAGATAGCTTCTGTCCTCAGTAGTAGATTTATGAGCACTTATAAATTCATTAATCCTCTGGGCTTGGTGGCTTAGCCTGTAATCCCAGTACTTTGGGAGGCCGAGGTGAGTGGATTGCCTGAGGCTGCAGGTTCAAGACCAGCCTGGGAAACTTGGCAAGACCTTGTCTCTACAATAAAATAAAAAATATCTGGGCATGGTAGCGCATATCTGTAGTTCCGGCTACTCAGAAGGCTGAGGCTAAGGATTGCTGGAGCCCAGAAGGTCGACGCTGTGGTGGCTGTGAGCATACATGACACTGCATTCCAGCCTGGGCAAAGGAGTGAGACTCCAACTCAGAAAAAATAAAAAAAATCATTAATCAATTAACTAATTAGCTAAAGAAAAGTTGACCAGGCACAGGCCAATTATGAGAGCATATCATGAACCAAGGGTTATAATTAAACCCCCCCCTTTTTTTTACACATAATTTCCAATTAAAAGGAAAGATTTAGAAAAAGGATATATTTTAGCCAGTTTTCCCCTAGAATGAAGAGCTTCTCCTTGGAGAAGAAATCTTGAAATAACCTTGCTAATTATAATGACATGTCATAAAGCAGGCATGCATTTACAGTTATGACAAATGATTAGAACAGTGGGTTTTGTGTGCTACCTGAGAAGCACTTAAAGAACATGCAATTTCAGGAAAAGACAATTCCAAAATAAAGCTTTTATGTGATCTAACAAGGGAAGTTCACTTATAAATGCCAGACTCGGGCACAGTGGTGTGCATCTGTAATCCCAGCTACTTGGGAGGCTGAGGCGGGAGGAGCCCTTAAGCCCAGGAGTTTGAGTCCAGCCTGAGCCACATAGTGAGACCCTGTTTCTCAAAAAATAAATAAAAGGAAGTCTAAAGAATGGCTGACCACTCAGGTTTGGATCCTCTGACCAGTCCACTCCATGTCCCATCCCAGGACCTACAATCTTGGTTTGCATAAGAAGTCATCTTTTGCTTTTGATTCCTGAGGATTATTGTATTCCTAGGAAGACACAGAAATGCATATCAGGAAAAATTAATGAAACCCTGAGGAAGCAATAACAGTAAGAATAAAGATAGAGATGATAAAGAAACACAGTTAAATGTATGATTTTAATATTTTTGTGAGCAGATAAAGTGTACGTGTAATCATTAACTCTGTAATCATTAAGATCATTTGTTTTGTTTGCCTTTAAATGTGTCTGAAGCATTTAGACAATTAAATGTCTAGGAGGACTTGGTTAAATACATTTGTAATCAATGTTTTGATGTTCAGTAAAATTTAGTTCGTTGAAATGGGTGGTAGTTCAACTAGAGAAACACTGTTTACTAGACTTATAAAGTTAACAATTTGGCCATGTACTGGCCAATTATGAGAGCATGTCACAAAGCAAAGGTGATCATTAAGTCGATTTTTCTTTTGCACATCATTTCCAATGAAGAGGAAAAATGTAGAAAAAAAAGTGTATCTTAGTGGTCCTCCCAAATGGAAGATCTTCTCCTTGGAGAATAAATCCTGAAATAACCTTGCTGATTGTAATGACATGTCATAAAGCAAGCATGCGTTTGCAAAGTACAAATAGTTCTTCCCCATCCACACCACCATTTTTGTGTGTGTCTCTCTTGCCTTGAGCCCTTTGAAGAATTCACACAGAGACAGCTCTGTGACATTGGAGTAATGGTAACCATGTTGTCCTGGTTTTCAAAGAGCACGGTCACTCACTACTCGGAGCTGTACCACGACTTCACCACCACACAGGTGGGAATGCATGACATTGTCCGCAGCTTCCGGCAGACCATGGACCAGTATAGCAGGGAGCCTGGCAGATACAGGTAACCGCAGCACATGCTCCAAACATCCCAGGTGCACTGTGGGGTCTGCAGTGTATCCTTCACAGTCAGGCATATTTGGGAGATCAAGCCATCATTTAACAAACCTGCATAATTATAATTTTTTTTTTTTTTGAGTTGGAGTCTCACTCTGTCACCCAGACTGGAGTGCTGTGGCCGCTCCTGGCCACCGCAGCCTCCACCTGCTGGGCTCCGGCGATCCTTCCGCCTCAGCCTTCCAAGTAGCCGGAATTACAGGCATGCGCTACCACGCCCGGCTGATTTTTTGATTTACTGTAGAGCCCAGGCGGGTCTCGCACCCGTGGGCTCAGGCAATCCACTCACCTCAGCCTTCCAAAGGCGCGGGATTACAGGCTGAGCCACCGAGCCCGGCTTAATTTTTCACAATTTAGTTATGCCAGTGCCTTGTATATTCTCTCAACTTGCTTTACTCTGCTGACTTTAAGTTTCTTCTTTGGGAAAATGATGCTAATCACAGAACTTACTTCATAGGAGTTTTGTGAAAATTAAATTAATTAAAAAGAGAATATAGACTGGGTGCAGTGGCTCATTCCTGTAATCTCAGCACTTTAGCCGGGCACGGTGGCACATGCCTATAATCCCAGCACTTTGGGAGGTGGAGGAGAGAGGATTGCCTACCCAGGGGTTCAAGACTAGTCTGGGCAACATGGGGACACCTCATCCCTACAATAAATCAAAAATTAGCCCGCCTTAGTGGTGCACGCCTGTGGTTCCAGCTACTTGGAAGGCTGAGGCAGAAGGATCACTTGAGCTAAGCAGGTCGAGGTTATGGTGACTGTGAGCGTGTCACTGCACTCCAGCCTGGGTGACAGAGTAAGACTCTAACTCAAAACAAACAAACAAACAAACAAACAAACAAACAAAAAACCCAAAAAAAGACCCCCAGCACTTTGGGAGGCTGAGGAGGGAGGTTTGCTTGGGTCTAGTTCGAAACCATCATGGGCAACATAGAGAGACCTTGTCTCTACAAAAATAAAAAATTAGTTGGGCATGGTGGCACATGCCTACAGTCCCAATCATTCAGGAGACTAAGGTGGGTAGGATTGCTTGAGCCCAGAAGGTCAAGGCTGCGCTGATCTGTGATTGTGCCACGCACTCCCAACATGGGCAACAGAGTGAGACCCCTGACTCAAAAAGAGAGCGAGAGAGAGAAAGAAGGAGAGAGTGATGGGGAAAGAGGGGGAGACTCTATTAGTTAAATAATAGCCAGGAGCTATTATTTTTATCATTCTTACAGGACTTATAGTTCCCTGTACATTATGAATTCATATGTTTCAACTAAACTATCAGGAGATCACAATGACTGAGCTCACAGGCTGGAATTAGGTGAACCTGAAGTGGAGCCCTGCTCGGTAGCTGTCTGACCTTGGGCTCCTTGGTTAATGTCAGTCTCGGTTTTCTCATCAATAAAAAGGTGATAGCAATAGCCTTTATAAGGCTGTTGTGAGATTAAGTTAGATAATGTGTATAAAGCACCTGGAACATAATAAATACTCAAGAAAATTAACGATCACTAAGTTTATATAGATCATCCAAAGAATCAATAGAAGATGGGTTAAATTTCTCCTCCTTAAAATAGGTACTCTGATTTACTCTCTCCATTTGATAGATGAGAAAACAGGCTCTGAGCATGCAGGCAATGGTCACACAGATAGTAATAGCAAAGATGGGATTGAACAGAGACAGTTTGGCTCCAGAGACTATGCACTTATCCATTAATATATAATATATTGCTTCAAATACCTAGTGCTGGCATTGATAGGACTCATTGCAGGTGACTATGTCTTCCCCAAAGAGTGTTTGGTTTCCAGCAACTGAGAATGCACACCAATAATAAGGTGAGACTTTATAGAAACTCAAATCCAAGGGGAAGTTCTTTTATAAAAAACCTCTCACCTTATTTGCAGACATATACTGTATGTTCTATATGGAATGATCAGAATTGCTAAAGTAAGTCTTCATGCATGTAACTGAGTTTTGATCAGGCTTAGAAGGAAAAGAACAATACTGGTTGAGATCCAAACATGTTTCCTATCTCTTAGGCATAACCTAGTACTAGGCTAGTGTTTGGGTTTATAACAATGAGAAATTGTCCTGGTGACCGACCCAATGTGACATTTCTTGGCCATCTTGACTATGCTTTCCAGTAAGCCCTAGTCCTATATGGTTGGTAGTGTGCATTCAGGCCCTGAATCTCATAAATGAGATACGGGTAGTAGCAAAGAACCTTCCCCGTCTCCTGCTGGGACCCGATGACACTGAACCCTGCCAATTCTTACAGGTTCATGGGGACTGAAGCCAACACAGAGAACATTGACAGGACCATGATGTACTATGGGTTACCATTTGTCCAAGAAGCTGATTTTCCCTTCAACCATTACCTCACCAAGCTAGACACTCTTTCAGGGAATAGCGTGTATGAGGTGATCACGTCCTGGATGAAAAATATGCCAGAAGGAAAATGGCCTAATTGGATGGTAAGTCCTCACGCCCAGCACAGCATGTAATGTGCTGGTGCTCATGTTGTCTGGTCACCTCTAAAACCAGACAGACTTTTGTCTCTAAGTGACCCTCAACTTGATCTTATTTGGTGACTGTTCAGTGGCCAGGCCTGTCCCAGCTTCTGGTCAAGTTCTCATGATTAAGGGGGAGACACGATCTACTCCATTGAATTTATATTTAATGAATGTTCCTGTATACTTAGAACTAGGCTTTGTGGGTGATGGATATCAAGCCATAACTCCTCCCCACATAGTTCAGAGTTTATGATCTCAATGAAAAGAGAGTGAACTTCAGGTATGGAAGACAGCAATTCAGGATGGACATAAAACAGTGACAGAGCATCATTTTGTGATGGCAGAATGCAGAGGCATTTAAATTACAGAGATTCTAGGAGACTTTCTCCCCTTTCCTGACTGCACTCTTCAAAACTGAGATTCCATGTGACTTCCTTGTTGACTGAGAAGGCCTAACATTTTGAAGACTGGCAATACATTACTTCAGTGATGAACAGAAGATATAGTGATAGAAGCCTGTGGTAACAAACCAGCCTTCTCGCTTCCACACCTTGCCTGATTTTTCTGTCTTCTCATTTGGGTGAGTATGAGGTCAACCTCAGACCCCATAAGAAAACACCTGCATTATTATAGAGATAAGCCCTGCTGCTTAAGACTCCCCAAATAACAGTGGCTTAAACAAGATGGAAGTTTCTTTTGCTTAGAAAACAGACAATGCTCCTTTATTTTCTATTACAAATTTAAATGCCAGAACACCTCTCCAGGCCTTTGAATTGTCCATTTCTCCATCTCTGCCATCTTAGGCCATTGCTGCAGGCTTGTCCTCTAGGACTCTGCTGGGTGTCACACCAGGAAGCCTTCTGGAGCCCCAAAATGAGCCATTGAGTCGGCCTATTGTATACCACAACACTCCTTCATGCTCTTTTTTAAAAGTCCACACACATCCACTACATGTGCTTTCCCTGCTAGATAGTTAACTCGCTGAGGATAGAGGCAGAGCTCCCAGCATCCGGGCACGGGCACGGTGCCCACCCTACACTGAGGTGCTCAGGCTCCCATTTTGTTTATTGCCAGCGCTGTTATTCTCATGTAGTTCAGTGATCTACCAAAGATCTGCCTTCTCTAAATTGTAACTTCTTGTAAGGAGACAGTGCTGTCTACAAATCAGTGTCTTCTGTGGTGCCCCCCAAGTATTTGTGGGTTTGAGCTGGGCCCTGAAAAGCGGGATGATTAGCACAGATCCTGCTGGCTATGTCACCCAGCCTGACGAAAGCTGAACGAAGAAAGATGGAGACAACACAACCTCGTCAGAAAACAAACACTGGCAGAATCTGTGGACCATGTTTAAGTTTATTTCCATCTTTTCTGATGCCCTAATTGGCAGGAATGTGTGTTTTCATTGACAGAACCTTTCTCAGGGAGAAAATAGGCTCAAAATTTGGCATACTAAAATTGTTACATACAAGCATTAAAACTATGCCACAATTTAAAAAATAACAGCTTTATTGAGATATAATTCACATATCATAAAATTTACCCTTTTAAAAGGGTACAATTTAGTGTTTTTGAGTATATACATCACCAATTTCTAATTCCAGAACATTTTCATCACCCCCCCAAAGAAACTGTATACCCATACTCCACATGGGCCCCTCCCTCTGTCCCCAGCCTCTGGTGATCACTTACTTTCTCTCTCTATGATTTGCCTATTCTGGACATTTGCCTCTCTATGATTTGCCTATTCTGGACATTTTGTATAAATGGAATCATACAATATGTGGCCTTTTGAGTCTTTATATTTCACTTAGTGTAATGTTTTCAAAGTTTATCCGTGTTATAGCATGTATCAGCAAATCAATCTTTTTTATGACTGAATAATATTCTCATAAAGCTCATTTTGTTTATCCATTCATGAATTGACAGAAATGTGGGTTTTTCTCCCTTTTGAACAAATATGAATAATACAGCTATGGACATTTGTGTTTAAGTTTATATGAGCATATGTCTTCAGTTCTCTTTGGTATATATCCAGGAGTGGAATTGCTCCACTGCGCACATGGTAAGTCTCCATTTAACTATTTTAGAAACTGCTAAACTGTTTTTCCAAAGTAGCTGCAACATTTTATATTCCCACCAGCAGTGTTATGAGGGTTCCAATTTTTCCACATCTCATCAATGCTTGTAATGGTCTTTTTGGTTATGGTCATCTTAGTGGGTGTCAGGTGTTACATAATTGTGTTTTTTTGCATTTCCATAATGGCTTATTGGAGATTTGCATGTCTTCTTTAGAGAAATATCTATTCAAATTCTTTGCCTATTATTAAATTGTGTTGTCTTTTTATTGTTTAGTTGTAAGAGTTCATGATATAGTCTAGATAGATGATTAGCAAGTATTTTCTCTCACTTTGTCGGCTTTCTTGAAATTTCTTGATGGTATCCTTTGAAGCATAAAAGTTTTTAATTTTGATGAAGTCCAATTAATTATTTTGTTATTGTTGTTGCCTGAGCTTTTAGTGTTACATTTCATAAACCATTGTCTAGTCCATTTATCCAGCACCATATGCTAAAAAGACTCTTCTTTTCCTCATTGAATTGTCCTGGAACCCTTGCTGAAAATCAGTTGATCATAAATATACTTCTGGACTCTTGATTCTGTTAATCTCTATATCTGTTTTATGCCAGAATCACTGAGTTGATTGCCACAGCTTTGTAGTATGTTTTGAAATGGGGAAGTGTGAATTCTCTCATTTTTTTAATTTTTATTTTTCAAGATTGTGTTAGCTCTTCTGAGTCCCTTACATTTCTAAATAAATGTTAGAATCAGCTTCTTAGTTCCTCTCCTCTCCTCTCCCTCCCCCTCCTCCTCCCTCATGTCTCCTCTTTTTCTTTCTTTCTAGTCAGGGTCTCACTCTGTTGTCCAGACTAGAGTGCAGCGGCACAATCACGGCTCTATTCAGGAGATCCTTCCACCTCAGCCTTCGTGAGTAACTAGGACAGGTGCACACCACCACGCCCAGCTAATATATTTTTTGTAGAGATGAGGTCTCCCTATGTTGCTCAGGCTGGTCTCAAACTCCTAGGCTCAAGCAATCCTGCCACATCAGTCTCACAAATTTACTGGGATTACAGGCATAAGCCATCGTGCTCAGCCCAGCTTCTCAATTTCTATCAAGAAAGCCAACTGGGATTTTGATAGGGATTGCATTGAGTCTGTAAATCACTTTCGGTAGTCATGCCATCTTAATAATATTAAGTCCTTGCAGTCCATGAACAGAGATGTCTCTTCATTTATTTAGGTTTTCTTCTTTCTTTCAAGGATATTTTCTATTTTTCAGTGTATGGCAGTTTTTGTTCAACTTATTCCTACATATTTTATTCTTTTGATGTTATTGTAAGTGGAATTTTCTTAATTTCATTTTTGGGTTGTTTATTCTTAGTGTATAGAAATAATGTATATGGTTCTTGTAGCCTTCAAAACTGCTAAACTTGCTTATTGGTTCCTAATAGTTTATTGGGAGTTCCTGAGAAAATTTCTGTGGCTCTTAAAAGTTGTGGTAAAATATACATAATATTTCAGTGGCATTAAGTACACCTGGTATTGTGCAACTGTCACAATTATCCATTTCCAGAAGGCTTTCATCATCCCAAACGGAAAATCAATATCCACTAATAATACTCCTTACCCCCACCACTAACCCTGGTATCCTCTATTCTATTTTCTACTTCTATAAATTTGCCTATTCCAGGTACAGTAAGTCCACTACATATGAACAGGTTCTGTTCTGAAAAGTCATTCGTAAGTCCACAAAATTAGCCTAGGTATCTAACACAATCAGCTATATAGTACTGTACTATAATAGGTTTATAATACTTTTCACACAAATAATACATAACAAACAATCACAAAAATACATTTTAATCTTACAGTACAGCACGTGACATACACCAGATATGTGAAATCACTTACATGATTGGACATGCAAACGCACATCTGCATCTTTGAAAGTTCGCAACTTGAAGGTTTATATGTAAGATACTTTCTATCCCTCATATAAGTGAAATTATACACTATTTGTCCTTTTGTGTTTGGTTTATTTCACTTAGCATAATATTCTCAAAAGTCCTTTATATGAAAGCATGTATCGGGAATTCGTTCCTTTATGTGGTTGAATAGCATTCCATTTTATGTAAATACTACATTTTGTTTGTTGATTCATTTCTTGATAGACATGAGGGTTGTTTCCTCCTTTTGGTTATTGGGATAAATGATGCTATGAACATTGGTGTACAAGCATTTGCTTGATCCCCTACTTTCAATTCTTTTGTGTATATATCTCAGAGTGGAATTGCTGGATTGTATAGTACCTCTATGTTTAACTTGTTGTGGAACTGCCAAACTGTTTTCCATAGTGATTTGCCCATTTTACATTCCCATCAACAATGCACAAAGGTTCCAATTTTCTCCACATCCTTACCAGCACTTGTTATTTTCTGATCTGGTTTTAAAAATTATACCCATCCGCCATTGCCAGAATATTGCTGCCATTGCCTTGCTAGACTCTGGTGGGGTCATGTGCTCTTTGAGCTATGGCTGTCGGCATGCTTCCTGGCTTTGGCCTCCTCCTCTACCTTGGGGAGGTAAATCTCCTCTCTCTCCCTCTCTAATTTACTTTTAAAATAAACTATATTCTCTAATCTAAAATATATATATACCCATCACAGTATGTGTGAAGTGGTATCTTATTTCTCTTTCACTATTGAAGGACAGTCTTTCTGATTATAGGATTCTTGGCTCACAATTTTTTCTTTCATCACTTTGAATATGTCATCCCACTGCGTTCTAGCGTCCATGGTTTGATGGGAGGTCAGAACTAATCTTATTGAGATTTCCTTATATGTGATGTGACAATTTTCTTTGCACTTTTAAAGATGCTTTCTGTATCTTTTAACAGTTTACTGATAGTCTAGATGTGGGTTTTGAAAATTTTCTTCTTACTTGGAATTCAATGGGTTTCTTGAATGTACAGATTGCCTTTTCTCAAATTTGGGAAATTGTTGGCCATTATTTTTTAAAATATGATTTCTGTCCATTTCTCTCTCTTCTCTTCTTTTGAGACTCTCATTTTGCGTATGTTGGTATGCATGATGCTATCCCATGGGTCTTGGAGACTCTGCTCTTTTTTCTTCATTCTTTTATTTCTGGTTCTCAGACTAGTTTCTCTCAATTGACTTGTCTTTCAATTTTTTGATTCCTTTGCTAGTTTAAATTTGTCAATCCCCTCTAGAATTAACTTTTTGTTTCGGTTATTGTACTTTTTTTTTCTTTTCTTTTCTTTTTTTTAGTTGGAGTTTCACTCCATCGCCCAGACTGGAGTGCAGTGGCTGCTCCCGGCCACTGCAGCCTTGACCCACTGGGCTCTGGCAATCCTTCCGCCTCAGCCTTCCGAGTAGCCGGAATTACAGGTGCGCGCTACCACACCTGGCTGATTTTTGATTTATTGTAGAGATGAGGTCTCGCTGCCCAGGTGGGTCTCGAACCCGCGGGCTCAGGTAATCCACTCACCTCAGCCTCCCAAAGGCGCGGGATTACAGGCTGAGCCACCGAGCCCGGCTGGTTATTGTACTTTTAAACTCCAAAATTTCTATATGATTACGTTCCATAATTTTTCTCTATTGATAATATCTATTTGATGAGATATTGTTCACATTACTTAACCAAGTAATCACTTAACTAAGCTTTGTATCTTGAACATATGTATAATAGCTGATATAAAGTCTTTGTCTAGTAAGTCCAATGTTTGGTTTTCTTTGGCAACATTTTCTATCAACTACTTATCCCCCCCACAATGTATGGGTCATATTTTCCTGTTTATTTGAATGTTTTGTATTTTTGTTGTTGAAAACTGGATATTTATAATAGTGTGGCGGTCTGGAAATCACATTCTTCCTTCCCTGGTGGTTGTTGCTATCATTATTGTTTTGTTTTTCTTTAATGACTTTCTTTGTTTTGTGTGACCAGGAGTCTTTGCTTGGTCAGCTACTGATTGCAATTTACAACTGTAACTTAGTCTTAATTTTCTACTTGCACAGAGCCCTAAGGTTAGCCAGAGGTTAGAGCTTAGCACCTTCTCAGGTCTTCATTGAACATCTGCCCAACCCTCTTCATGCACACAGTTCTGTACATGATGAGTGTAGCCTTCTAGATTCCCAGCAATGTGTTGGAACTTTTGAAAGCCCTTTATGGACATCTCATTCTCATTTTCATATTTTTGGTCAGCTTCTGGTTATCCCCAGTTGGTAACACCACTACAGGTAGATGCAGTCTTATATAATTGCTGCTGATATATTTTTTTTCCAGCAAATGCCCCAGAGATAAGGCTGTTGTTCGCAGAGTCAGCTCTGAGTCAGAGCAGATAAAGAAAACACCCAACTAAAAGTGAGCCACGAGAAAGGTCAAATAATGACAGTTCTCTGGATGCAGCTTTTTTTTTTGAGTTGGAGTCTCACTCTGTCACCCAGGCTGGAGTGCAGTAGCACACTCACGGCCACTGTAGCCTTGACCTGTCAGGCTTAGGCGATCTTTCTGCCTCAGCCTTCCAATCAGATGTAGCTTTTGATAAACTTGAAACCTATTTCAGTGGCTACTAGGCTGCTAATTTTCATAGCTACAGTAGTTTTCAAGGCCTCATGAATCTGAGGAGAAACATAAGATTAGGGCAAATACTACAAAGTTCATTGGTCTTATTGAGATCCTTCTGTTTTTCTTGAATATCCCTTGGATTTTTAATTTCAAGAATTCTGAAAAAAGTGAATTTTTTTTTTTTTTTTTTACAGTTTTTGCAAGCATTCTTCTTCTTTTTTTTTAATGAGGACGTTTGGAGTTTCTTACTCTGCCATTCTGGAAGTTCCTTCTTTATCACAAATTTTATAATGTAGTTTTTTAGCTTTTATTTTTTAATCTACTCAAAGTCTCTAGTATTGCAAGTGACTGGGACCTCCTTCAGCCTGTAAGAGGCCCTGATCTGTGACCACTGCTGTGAACTACTTTTGGAAATACTTCCCTGATTTCAATTCTTAAAAAAAAAAAAATGTACTCTATGTCCAGAAGGCTTGAGAAATCACAGGGTTTCTTGTCAGAAGATCTCATGATAATTAAAAGAATAAAAAGGTGTCAAAAATTGACCTTTCTGGCCATAAAAATAGATAAATACAATGGTCTGTAAGAAATAGAAAGATCATGGTTAGGACATCTAAGGAAATAAAAAAAGCGACCTCCCTTTTCCTGAATTATAGCAATCAGTTTCTTGTTCTAAGAATCAAATTCAAAGATAGGTTCTGTCTCATACTGTTACATGAATAGGTGATGCAATTTCTCAGAGCTCGTTTCATGATTTGTAAAGTGGAGATAATACTGGATAGCATTGTGATAGCACTGTGGTGGAGGAGGGAAATAAGATATAGGTGTGAAAGTACTTTTTAAACAGTGAAGTGTCATGCTTAGCATATGCACGTGAGAGTTGAGTTGTGTTATGGGAAGAGTTGTCAGGTGATTTAAATAAACTCTTATTTAAATAAAGAGTAGATGTTATAAAATGTACCTAGAGCACTTAACATGGAAATATAATTATTTATTTAATTTACTATGGGGGCTTGACCAGGACCTGTGTGTCTACCTATGGTCGGTCTGTCCTGCCTTCCAAGACTCTGGTTCCAGGTTCAAGGCAGACAGAGGAGCACTCTGTGACCAGGGACTCTTTTTTTTTCGAGTCAAAGTCCCACTCTATCACCCAGGTGGGAATGCAGTGGCACGATCATGGCTTACTGCAGCCTCAAACTTCTGGGCTCAGGTGATCCTTCTGCCTCAGTCTCCCAAGTAGCTGGGACTACAGGTGCATGCTACCATGCTGAGCTAATTTATTTTGGATTTTTTTTGTAGAGATGAAGTCTTGCCATGTTGCCTAGCTGGTCTTGAAGTCCTTGGCTCAAGCAATCCTCTTGTTTTGACCTCCCAAAGTGCTGGGATTATAGGTGTGAGCCACCATGCCCAGCCTAGAAATATTCTCATGTATTTAAAAATAGAAAACACTTTACAAAATTTCATCTTGGATCATGTACATTTCTCTTGTAAATCAAAAGTTGATTTACCTTTAAAATTTTGTTTTGAGTAGTTAATAAATCAAGACAATTTTTAAAAAGAAAACACACCAGAAGTCTCTCTCCCATGTCTGTCTCTTCCACCTTATTCCCATGTCTTTCTCTCTATGGAGGAAACATTTTTGTTTCCTTTCCTGTCAATATTCTCTTATTCAAATGTGAGAAAATATGAATATGCACCCTCTAATACGGTAAGTTGGCCAGTTACAAAGGAAGTAGCAGACAAAGGACTTGAGTGCAGGCTTGCTGATATCAAGGTAGTCATAGCTCCCTTGTTTTTCTGCCTGGTGAATCGTCGGTGAAATCTTCTGGACTGCATGTGAATAGAGCTGTGTTCTTAAAAATATCTGCCTTTCAGATTGGTGGACCAGACAATTCCCGGCTGACCTCTCGTTGGGGGAATGAGTATGTCAACACGATGCACATGCTTCTTTTCACACTCCCTGGAACTCCCATAACTTATTATGGAGAAGAAATAGGAATGGGAAATATTGTAGCCACAAATATCAATGAAAGCTATAATACTGTAAGTTTACTACAACTTGACCATGCACCACAGCTGTAAAACCAATTATTATTATTTTTTTTTTTAGCAAAATCAGAGAACTTTCTATCTCTATTCCATTGCTGAAAATCATGGTGACTTTGCTTTTCCTTCTCATTGTTAGTAAGAATTCTCAGTTTTCTTGGTGGCTTGGAAGCTTATTTAAAAAATGCTGCTTTCTGAGCCACCCAACTGAATGTAGAGTCCAGGAATTTGCATTGAAAGAGGTTTTCCACCTGATTCTTAGGCACACTAAAGTTCGTTATTATTTTTTTGATCAGGAATGCTGCATTGAGAGGTACAGTCAAATATGAGCATCAGTGGTTTAGTTTTGAAAATCATTCATTGCCCTCTATTTGCAACATCGAATTAGGAACGTTTCTTTCTTTAGTTCTTATTTGTCTTGCTAGATCTTCGGTGAACATAGCACAGACTCCTTTTACGTTACCAAGTGCAGTACACAATCTCAGAGTTGAATGGTTTTTATTTTTGTTTGAGGCTGTATATTTCACAAGTGTGTTGCTGGGTAGATGACTGATCTTGAACCTTTAACTTGCATGGTTACCTTTCAATTATTTGAGATCCAATTTCCCTAATATTTGACTAAGGAGAAGCTTTTTCTCTATCAGCTCTTTAATTTGTGTGTGTGTACCCATAAGCAATAACCAGGCTGGATAAACGAGTAGGATAGAATTCAGCCTCCCTTGTACACGGCAGTATTCTTAAAATCACCATCATTGTACCATAGTAGAATGAAATAGTATGAGTTGGTAATAGCACATTTTGAAATGCTACATTACTCATTTTTGCAGAAAAGCAGCCAAGATTCCAAGTGTACTGTAGTTCAACAATTAGTATAGTCTATTCAAACTCAAGATATTATTAGCTATTTTTCAATTAAAAGTGTAAACATGGTTTACATACTGATTGTTAAGGCCTTTTCATTATGAACACTAATGAATACAATTACAATCATCTGAATAAATAATAGCCCCAAATCAAAAACTAAGAACTACCGGGAATTAAATACTTAGGAAGTAAATCAGGTCCAAAGCACACTTCTTTTAATAACCAGATCACTGTTTTCTCCTTCTGGTCCTTTGTCATAGGATACCCTTCTCTCAAAGTCACCAATGCAATGGGATAATAGCTCAAATGCTGGTTTTTCTGAGGCCAGTCACACCTGGCTACCCACCCATTCAGACTACCACACTGTGAATGTTGACGTAAGTATCAATGAAAACTTTATGTTGATTCTAGAAACAAGAAATGGGAAAAAATTAAAACATTTAAAAATATGTATGTGTAAAGAAATGGGTTTCTGTACTGACAACACTCACTCTGAATATGTCTAATATCTTAGCTGTTACTTTTTAAATCAATCACAGGCTTCCCTTGCAAATTCAATTTGTAAGGAGTCTGCAAATCATGTTTTTGTAAAATTATAAACTGGTACACAAGTTTGCCAGAGAAGTAACCATACAGCACATGCAACAACTCTACACTGAAATGATCTTTACTAAGACCTTTGCTTGTGAAGGAAATTTTATGTAAGTTTTTCAGTAAGCACAGCTACCTTTCTTCCTCTCTTCTCTTCAAAAGGCGGGAAGGGAGGCGGGTAGGTAGGCAGGCGCACACGCAGGCAAGACAGAGGATCAATCAATAAACCTAGGGCAACATGGACTCAAGGGCGGGTTGTTTACCTGAAGAAAGAGAAGCCATGAATTGTCCCTGAAGTAGCTGTTCTGGCATGCTAATACTGAAGTGTAGGCAATAGCACACCCTTTGGCTTTTTCCTATACCTTTCTGTTCTCATAGTGATCAAACCCTAATGAAATTGATCATACACTAGGGAAAATTTCACTGGAAAACCATCTAAACCTATTTAGGAGAAGATAAATTATTGGCATCACATAAGGACATTTGAGAAATTTATAGTACCCTCTCATCACTAAATAATCTGAAAAAACTTCCCAGGTTATTCAGATAAAAGAACTTCACATAAACCCTCCTGTTCCCACAACTTCACACTCTAAGCATCACTGAGAATTCCTGGATAGGATAAGCTTTGCTTTATATGGTTGTAGGTTTTGGAAATACAAAATATATATTTAACATCTGTGATTGAATTGAATACCTCTATTGATTTTTATTTTTTAAATAAAAAAAAAATTGACTGGGCTCATGTCTGTAATCCCACTACTCATGTCTGTAATCCCTGTACTTTGGGAGGCAGAGGCAAGAAGATTGCCTGAGCCCAGGTGTTCGAGAACAGGCTGTGTAACTTGGCAAGACCTCGTCTCTACAATTAAAATAAACAAATTAGCCAGGTGTTGGTGGCACATGTCTGTTGTTACAGCTACTTGGAAGGCTGAGGTGGAAGGATCACCTGAGCCCAGCAAGTAGAGGCTGCGATGGCCATGATCGTGCCACTCCAGCCTGGGCAACAGAGGTGAGACTCCAACTCCAAAAAAAAAAAGAAAAAAAGAGATGCAATCTCATTATGTTGTTCAGGCTGGTCTTGGACTCCTAGCCTCAAACAATCCGCCTGCTTTGGCCTCCCAAAGTGCTTGGGATTATAGGCATGAGCCATCATGCCCAGCCTGATTTTCATTATGTCCAAAATATTCTCATAGGCCAATTTAAGTCCAATATGTGAGAAAACCTACATAAAAATGCATACCACTGGCCAGGCTCGGTGGCTCAGCCTGTAATCCCAGCACTTTGGGAGGCCAAGGCGAGTGGACTGTCTGAGCCCGTGGATTCAAGACCAGCCCGGGCAACTTGGCGAGACCTTATCTCTGCAATAAATCAAAAATTAGCTGGGTGTGGTAGTGCATGCTTGTGGTTCTGACTACTTGGAAAGTTGAGGTGGAAGGAACGCCGGAGCCCATCAGGTCGATGCTGGGGTGGCCATGAATATGCCACTGCACTCCAGTCTGGGCAACAGAGTGAGACAAAAACTCAAAAAAAAAAAAAAAAAAAAAAAGCATACCACTAAACACGGAAAAATGCTAATGCAAATTAAAAAAATGACTTTTTTTTCCCTGTCAGATTAGTACAGTCTTTAAAAGTGATCATGAATGAAGTCTGGAGGGGTAAGTTTCAGGCAATGCCATTTTAATAAAATACAACCAAATGCCCTAGGAAGGAATGATGCCACTAACATATAAGAATTTAAGTAATTTTTAAAAGAAAGTTAAATTAGCATTACAGAGAAACAAGAGTACAGAGTACAGAAACACACAGAAGAAAACAGCTCTAACAGGGACAGGTAAGACCACTCTAGAGATTTCTTAAATTGCTGCAATTGGCTGCAGCAGAATTTCCCAAGGAAAGAAAAGTCCAAGGCCCTTTTGGTAATGACATGCATGTTGGAATGAGTAGAGAAGGTTTAAAATAGCTTATAGGAGCTTCCAACTCCTACAAGTGCAGCAGAAGCAAGAAAAGAAGACCTGTTTCCTAGCTAACTGTGGAATGCTCTCAGAAACAAGAGCTTGTACCATTCAGCTCACAGAGGAAAGGAGGGCAGGACTCCAGCAAACTTATCACCCTACGTAGGAAAAGAACACTATATCCCAAAGACAAGACAGACCCACATTCAAGCTGGCTTCTCACATTTACAAGAGGCAGGCTATTGAATACAGGCAAACAAGGAAGATCAAAACATAAGAGCAAGCAGATCACCAAGAATCACAGCAATATTTGAGAAAAACCTAGACCATGAAAGGGAGACACCAGTTCTAACAGAACACTGTAGAAAGCAGAGAAATAGAGCAATCATAAGACTTCAACACAAGCATTATATTGTATTATTATACCTCCAGCAGACTGTTTTAAGGAGTTCCTTGATACTCTCTAGATTAGACACCTCAGAAATGTAAAATGTTGTCAAAATAAACAATGAAACAGAAGTGCTAATTAGTGTGCCAGAAAATTGATGCAGGGACTTGTCTAGAATGCACTGGAAAAAAAAGGCAAAGAAGTTAAGAGTGTAAGAAAAAAACTCTTGGTATGTGGAAGATAGACCTAGAATTCCAACATACAACAACAAAAAATTGTAGACAAGAACAGAGATTGAAGGACACATATAATCAAAGAAACAAAACACATATAATAACCCAGAGATAAAGGAAAACTTTACCTTCTTTTAGAATGGTAAGGATAAAGAGAAAACTACATAAGTACTCAGAAAGAAATCAAACCTGAAAATAGATTGCCTGAGAAAAGGATTGATAATTGGGCTGGTATCAGATGTCTCAAATGAATACTAAAGCACATTAGAGCTCTTACCTTCAAAGCTGTAATGGAAACTGCTCTAAACCTAGAATCCTACATCTATTCAAACTAGTATTTAAGAGCAAAATAGCAATGAAATAGCAAGGGCCCAAATTTAACCATGTCACTCCTTTCTGAAAGAATAATCAAAGGACTCCAAGAAAACAAAAAACGAATCTAAAAGGGAGAAACAACGTATAAAAAAATACCAAGGAAAAGGAAACAACAAATCTTAAGGATGAATACTTTTTGATGCATAATGTAAAATAAGGTATTCTGGGACACTCATCTTATGATTTGTTTCTATATGGGAAGTGTTGGCAAGGGAGTGCGTAAGAAAGAAAGCGAGAGAAAGCAAGTAGGTTAACGCACTTGTCTTGCCTAGGAAAATGAGGAACTCCAGATCTGTGCTGTCTAGGAGCCATTAACCGCTGTGACTACTGTAATTAAACAGAATTAAAAATTCAGTTCCTGGCCGGGCGTGGTGGTTCACACCTGTAATCCCAGCACTTTGGGAGGCAGAGGCGAGAGAATTGTCTGAGCCCATGGGTCCGAGACCAGCCTGGGCAACATGGCAGGACCTCATCTCTATAATAAATCAAAAAATTAGCTGGGCATGGTGGCGCATGCCTGTAGTTCCAGCTACTTGGAAGGCTGAGGTGGAAGGATCACCTGAACCCAGCAGGTTGAGGCTGCAGTGGCCGTGAGCAGTGTGCCACTACAGTCCGGCCTGGGTGCCAAAGTGAGACTCCGAATTAAAAAAAAAAAAAATTCAGTTCCTGTATCACATTAACACTTCAAGTAGCTAGTGGCTACCATATTGGACAGCACTGATTTTATTTTTATTATAAAGATATAGGGTACATTTCAGGGTTAGGTATATAAACATTGATCATGCAGGTACGCTTGTTGATGAGGTATACCCCTTCCTCCCCTAGCAGTTTCCCTCAACTGCCAATCCCATCCCCCCAACAGTTTTCCACTACTGCCAATCGCTTTCTTATAGTATGATAATTGTTCAGCACTGATTTTAGCATTACAAAAAGTTCTACTGGCCAGCATTATTATAGATATTGAGACAAATACATTTTTAAAATGATCATTACAATGTTAAGGGTAAGCTGGGCTCGGTGGCTCAGCCTGTAATCCCGCGCCTTTGGGAGGCTGAGGTGAGTGGATTTCCTGAGCCCGCGGGTTCAAGACCCGCCTGGGCGGCGAGACCTCATCTCTACAATAAATAAAAAAATCAGGCGGGCGTGGTAGCGCATACCTGTAATTCCGGCTACTTGGAAGGATCGCCGGAGCCCAGCACGTCAAGGCTGCGGTGGCCGGGAGTGGCCACTGCACTCCAGTCTGGGCAACAGAGTGAGACTCCAACTCAAAAAAAACCCAAAAAAACAATTTTAAGGGTAACCATTAGAAGGATAGACATAAATGTATAATTTTCAAAGAAGGAAAAAATTACATAATAATTGAGCCAATAAAAAACTAAAAAGAGAACATTCAAAACGGTAGTACAACCATAAATAAAAGAAGAATAAAAAAAGGAAAGGCTTCAGGATTATGTTTAAATATAATTACAAATATGAATGGGTTAAATTCACCTACTAAAAGATAAAAACACCCAGATTAGAGAAGATGAAATACAGATATAGCAGACATAGCTAAAACAAAAGACACAAAATGAATTAAAGATAAAGCAGGTGAATGATAAAAAGAAAGCTTGTAGTTAGTTTATAGTTTTCAAAAGCATTTTTTTCAAACATAATGGATGATATTTGGTTAAAGATGTTTGACAGTTCATTGTCCTGTATAGATCGTTTGTGATTATGGTTATTATAAGTATAGACGCAGTGGCTTGAATAAGAAAATATTTGGTGTCAGCCTCAGTTGATTGGGGACTAGCTTTTTTTAAAAATTAAAATAGGGATAATGGCTAGTATATTTATTTCTAGTCCAACTCAGATTAGTAATCAGTGAGAGCTAAGGAACGTGATTATGGAATCTATAAAGAGAGTAAGGAGGATGGAGGAGAAATCAAGGGGTTGTTAGCACGGGAAGTATATAAACCAATGTTTTGGGGGTATGAGCCCAATGCTTATTTAGCTGACCTTATTTAGCTTAATACGGTGTAATTGGGTAGCACAAATACTTTTGAATTCTTGGGAATAGGTTCAACTCCGATAATTCTAGAAATAAGAGGGCCTTAAGCTTCCATAATTTACTCTAGCAAAGTAACTCTTTTGTCAGACATACTTCTTATATATGTGGGGGGATACTAGATATTCAGATGAGCACTGAAATATGTCATATGTGCAGAGCTGGTGTAAGGAGGACATTTTTTCATAGCAGGTGTATAAGTTGATCACATTGAAATCATGGATATGATGCTCGAACTCTTATAAAAAGAGAATGGTAAGGATGTCTTTATTATGAAGTTGATTGTGACAATTTCTGGTATGAAAATATCATGTAGTACTCCTAGGAAAGTGATAGTAGTTAGAGCATTTATTGTGATAATATTGGTGAATTCTGCTATGTCAAGCAAGGCAAAGGGCCCTGCAGCATATTCAACATTAAAGCCTGACACTAATTCTGACTCATCTGTTAGGCTGAAAGGTGCTCGATTGGTCTCTGTTAGTGTTGAGATAAATCATATTGTAGCTAGTTGTCATGATGAATTATTCAGGAGTATTCTTGGGCTGTAATAGGGGCTGATAGTGTGAAAAACCCATTTATTAGAAGAACTGCCAAAAGAATAATAGCCAGAGTAACTTCATATGAGATTGCTTGGGCTACTGCTCAGAGTGCGCCAATTAATGCATATTTAAGAGTTAGATGCTCACCCTGATCAAAGAATTGAGTAGATCGCCAGACTGGATGTCACCAAAATAAACAGGACTCCATTATGTTAATGTTAATGAGGAGGTGAGGCATAGGGAGAGAGATTCACATAAGGAGGGCAAAGGATAAGGTGATGATATATAGGAGGGATGATGACGTGAGTTGCTGGATGAAGTTTCATAGCGTCAGTGAAGGGTTGCAGAACGCCATATGGACCAAGGATGTTGGGTTATTTATGAAGTTGTATATAGCCTAGGACCTCTCGTTCAACTAATGTTAGAAATGCTATAGCAAGGATAGCGGGGATAATCAGGAGGAGTTAAATATGGTTATTATAAGAAGTATAGACGCTGTGGCTTGAATAAGAAAATATTTGGTGTCAGCCTCAGTTGATTGGGGATTAGCTTTTTTTAAAAATTAAAATAGGAATAATGGCTAGTATATTTATTTCTAGTCCAACTCAGATTAGTAATCAGTGAGAGCCAAGGAAAGTGATTATGAACAAATTGTTAAGAAGAGGAGTTGAACCTCTGATTCTAAAGTTTTAAGTTTATGCAATCACTGGGCTCTGCCATCTAAACGAACCTTCTTCTTGGGCAGGGTAATGAAAATTAATTTATTAGATTTAGATTATTTCTTCTGTTAAATTTAGGATGCTTGGTTGAAGTAGGCCCTATTTCTCTTGTTCTTTCATACTGGGAGAAAAAAACAGATAGAAACTAACCTGTAGTACTTCAGTCTGAACTCAGATCACATAGGACTTTAATCACTGAATGAACGAACCATTAATACTAGTTATACCATTGGGATGTTCTGATCCAACATGGAGGTTGTGGATTCTATTGTCAATATGAACTCTAGAACAGGATTGCACTGTTATTTCCAGGTAACTCGACCCCATAATTTGGGTCAATAAGTGATCTCTTGCTTAGACTGGTCTAGTCTAGGTTGACATCATTTGGAGGTTTCGTTATGCTCTGAGGTCATCCCAACCAAACTGTTTAGTCCATACTCATGAAGTATTAAGTCTGGTAATGTAAGGCAAGCACATATACCTTTTGACCTAGTCATTCCATGCCCACATATTTGTATCTAGGAACACTTCCACATGTGCAAAATGATACATATGCAAGGAATCTCGACTGCAGCACTGTTTTTAATAGCAGAAGACTCTAGAAATGATTTAAATATGTTATCAACAGAAAATCAGTTCAATGATGAGACTAGCACGCCTTTTAAAAAGATAATGAGGGAGTTCTATATACATTGATATGAGACCATTTGTAGTATGTATTAAATAATAAAAAAGAGAATAGAATGGTAACATGCCATTTGTGTAAAGGGAGGAAAAATATATCTACATATGTTTGCATAGACACAGAATATATCATTTTATTTGATGCATAAAAACAAGAGAACACATAAATAGGAATAGTGTCTGTCTAATAATGTCGGTCTCCAGGATGGGAGCTGGGAGGCTAGGGAATGGTGTTAAAAGAAAACCTTTATATTGTATATTTCTTCTTGTATTGAATTTTATACTATATGCATGCATTTCCTAGTCAAAAATAAAGTTACAAAAAGCAGGCTTTGAAATATTTAATAGCAGACAAAATAGAATTCACTATGAAAAGCATACTATGACACAAAGGCAACTTTCAAAAAGTTGATAAAAGAACATTCCACTAAAAATCATGAATTGTTATGCATCTAACAATAGCTTCAAAATATACAAAAACAAGAACTCTGAGAAATGCAAAGAGAAACTGACAAATCCACAATTACCAGAATAGACTTCAACATACTTCTAGAAAGGGATAACTCAAATAGACAAAAATAATAGCTAACACTTACTGGACACTTCTTACGTGAGTGGCACTGAACTATATGCTTCTCATGCATTATCTAAGGCTAGAGAAAATGTAAGTAATGATTTCAACAAGTCATATACATGTACCATAAATACCTTTGTACCTGATAAACAGAGAATAAATAGTTTTTCAAACATCCATTAATTAGTCATTAAGGAACACATATTAGGCACCCACCCCTAAGGAAGAAGAACAACAAGAACAACAACCGCCACCCCAGTAAACATAGATGGCAAGAGTACAATGATACGAACATTTTCATTGATTTGGCAACAGCTCTTATGAATAATTTGGCATTATGTATCACGTTGCCTATATTCTTTGACAAAGTAATTGTTTCTGATAAGCTATTCTAAATAAATAATACAAAATACTGGGGGAGGGGAATACAATAGAAGAAAATACCAGGAACACAAATGTTAAGATGAAAGGGAATGGTTAAATGTGGTACAACCATTCCACAGACTATTATTCTGTCATTTAAATGACATTTATGAAGGCTACAAAACAGGAAAATGCTTGAAATGCCAAAGAAAAAGCAAGTTGACGTTGTCATTAAATTATGTATAGCTATAAAATATACACAAATCTTCTTTGATGAACATATGCTACTTTTATGGTAAAAAAAAAAAAAAAGTGGGCTCGGTGGCTCAGCCTGTAATCCCACGCCTTTGGGAGGCTGAGGTGAGTGGATTGCCTGAGCCCGCGGGTTCGAGACCCACCTGGGCAGCAAGACCTCACCTCTACAATAAATCAAAAAATCAGCCGGGTGTGGTAGCACATGCCTGTAATTCCGGCTACTCAGAAGGCTGAGGTGGAAGGATCACCGGAGCCCAGCAGGCGAGGCTGCGGTGGCCAGGAGCGGCCACTGCACTCCAGTCTGGGCGACTGAGTGAGACTCCAACTCAAAAAAAAAAAAAAGAAATCTACAATTTCACATTAGGCAGCTTTTTGCTTTGTATTGTTTTTTGAAACTTTCTGTTCCATCATTAGCTATGCAAGAAATACATATCTGCTAAGTTACATGATCTTTGTACAACAGCAACTTACATATTCTACAAAAGAAAACAAATTAGGCCCAAGTTCATCAGAAGTCTGAGTCCACTGCCACAGTAGACTTCTCTTTTAGGCGTTTGGCAGTTACAATATAGCAAGAGTAACTATATTTAGGTAAGTTAAATATTCATTAACTTAGATAAGGACATCTGTTTAGGGATTCCTAAAGTTGAGTCAATTTGGTCTCTACAGAAACTCTATGACGTGGCAGAGCACTGTGCATGCTGCGATGACTCCCAGACAATTGAAACCCTGAATTTGTATTAGTTGTCTATTTTAATGTAACTTATTCTTATCCATTTATTAATGCTTACAAATTGGTAGTTATTTTAAGGGGCACAACTGAAGCAAGTATTCTGGGGAAATAATTCTTTACAAGATACTAAAAATATTTAAAAACAATTATTAAGATCAAACATTTATTTAAATACTCTTTTTAAAAATAGGCCCAAAAGACTCAGCCTGGATCGGCTTTGAAGTTATATCAAGAGTTAAGTCTACTTCATGCCAATGAGCTGCTCCTCAGCAGAGGCTGGTTTTGCCTTTTGAGGAATGACAGCCACTCTGTTGTGTACACAAGAGAGCTGGATGGCATAAACAGAGTCTTCATCGTGGTTCTGAATTTTGGAGAATCAACACTGCTAAATCTACAAGAAATGATTTCATACCTTCCCTCAAGACTGAGAATAAGATTAAGTACCAATTCTGCCAAAAAAGGCAGTGAGGTTGATACGAGGGGCATTTTTCTGGACAAGGGAGAGGGACTCATCCTTGAACACAACATGAAGAATCTCCTTCATCATCAAACAGCCTTCAGAGACAGATGCTTTGTTTCTAGTCAGGCATGTTATTCCAGTGTACTGAACATACTGTACAGCGTGTGCTAGGCACCTCTATGAAAGAGATGAAGATACTGGTTTCTGTTGGGATTATAATCATTTGCAGTAGCTTCATGTACAGCCTGCTGCTGGGTCAACTTTAAGATCGATCATTAATTCTTAGATATTTCTGTAGCTTGAATGTAACCGCTTTAGGAAAAGTTCTCAAATGTTTTGCTAAAATAAAATGTTTAAAAGAAAAGTATCGCTTGTAGGAAACTGTAAGTTTATTGGATAGCATCAATGAGAGACCAAATGAGAGATCATCAATGAGAGGAGACGAAAATTAGGACCCCAGATTATTCAAAAGTTCTAAGTGAATTTTCAGTGGGAAGAATACTATCTTTTCCCCTAAAATGCAATCATAGAAAGTGGAGGATGACACTGCCATGTCTAAAAACATTCACTAGCAAAGAGGCAGGATGCTGGTTTGGAAACGAATAAAGAAATTCCTAGTTAAGACAAGACAGACAAAAGCAAGCTGTTCTGACTGGAAGCGAGGTCTAGAGGTCTTTGCTGTCAGAAGTCCTTCCCTAGCCTCCTACTCCACGTCTTTCTGAGGAGCATGGCTTGAAAACAGCTTTCCTAGGTTAACAGGCATGTGCATCAATGGAGAGAATAGTAAAAGCAAGTGAGATGTAGACTAAGCAAAATTTTAGATGGAGAAGCACATTTAAAAACATTAGTTATCTGAAAACCTGACTTTTGCTAACTCAATTGGAAAGCAGACTATGAATTATTTCAGTATTTCCAATTCCCAGTTGAATGTACCATTTCAGAATTTTAGATATTTCTTAAGATTCTCAAAAACAGTGGTGCTGTCAAGTCCAAGTTCTTCATATAGGAATTTAATTTGGGCTGTGATCTAAAAGAAATACATTAAAAAAAAATTAGACAGAGGGTCTTTGTGGTAAAACTCCAGTGTTTAAGCTTCTCTTTGTCTCCCTAAAGTCAGCAATTTATGGCCAGAATACTTTTATTCAGGAAAGAGCCAGAAGGCTTCCAACAATTAAGATTCAATTATTGTCTTTAACAGAGTTCACTTATCAACTATGAGAGAGCCTTTCCTCTTCAATGACACAGCGTCCTTCCCTCCCCCTTCTGGGTCTCAGCCATAGACCTGACATTTCTGAAGCAAATTTGCCATAAACCCTGCTACAATTACTGAAAGTGTAAATACAACACATCTCTACTTCGGGAATCTGACAACTGAGAGGGGCTTGATAACGTACCTTTTTTTGAGAATCCTCAATAACGTGATTGCCTCCAGGCTGAATATCTAAAATAATATTGGGGGCCTGATAGCCTGAAAAAGTTAACATATAAAACAATTAGAAGGTCTTTGGAAGATTGCGACCCATCTCTCCCCTCTCCTTTTGAGCACTGTATTTAAATAATAGCAAAAGAATAAAGACAAAAACAACCATCATTACCAACAACCAAGAGATGAGCAAGTTGTAAAAGACACATTTCTAAAACTAGGAAAGCAGGAAGAGGCCTGAGGCAGAGGATGCTGGAGGGAAGAGACTGTAGCATAACACGGAGAAGCCTGTGACCTAGGAGACAGGTGAGTGGCCCTATGGATCTCTGAGAGTCCTATGCCCTGGAAACATCAATATTGCAATAGGTGGGACTGAGAAATAGAGCTGAATATTGGAAAACTGACTTGTATGTGCGTCTCCCTTGCCCTTGAACCCAGTATATCTTGGAAGAAGTTCTTACCTAGTAAAACTGAAATAATTATCTAGCAGAAATTAAAGCAGCTAGTTTGGGCACTAATGCGCCAAAGCAAAACTTCAGAATCTTTTAGAGATTCCCAAGAATAATGGCTCAATAAATAAGTATTGCTAAATGAATGAGTGGTTGTATGATAGTCTATCTCCAAGTTATATTTGATATTTAAATTTACTTTTTTCTTTGAGTCCTGCCTACCTAATTTTAATACTGTACTTTGAAAAAGAGGTGAGGCATTTACAGTTGTATACACTTCAACTGGGTAGTCAACAGAGGAAAACAACTGTCTGTCCTAAATTCTGGGCAGATGATTTGGTCATAGCATGAAATGTATGACTCTGAGCAGTGTGCTGAGGGTACTTGTCTGTTTGGTCAAGTTCCCTATTTCTAGGAAGTCGCCTACCTTCACCTGTGTTCTTAGTATGATTCATGACAGCTTTCTTGAGTTTCTCAGTGTAGTTTACAATTCCTTTCAGAGGTACACGCTCATCATTTTCATAAGCTGTTATGTGGACTGAAGGATAATGCTAAAAGAAAACACATGTACAAAGGGTTTACATTATTCCATAGGTTGCTTTCTACTGTAAAAAAATAATTACCTCCAATTCTTTTCCCCTAAGTGGGTCATTTGGTATTCTTGAGACAGCCTCAGTACCATAGTACCAAGACAACCTGTAACCTGGCATAACCTTTTCTTGACTAAAGAGACCAGGACCTTATCTAATTTAGTAATTAAGGCATAATTCTATTCTCCTGAGGTATTAAATTGAAACAAACATAGAACATGAAAAGAGATGGTGCAGAAATACATTTGGGTTTGATAAATAGAAGCATCTCTAAAGTCATACTAATTTCTGCCTCAGCTCAGTTAAGTATCTTTCTGATTATCTTCTCTATCACTTAAGGATAGTATAACATAACTGTCTTTCACTACCTGAGGTTTAATATTTTGATAGGGACAGTAACGTTTTATGTATTTCTTGTGTTTTTCATCAGATGAAGGATTCCCCCATTCTTCTAATTCTTCTAATGTCAGAGGGAGCGTAGTGTCCATCATGGTGTTGAGAACATCCAAGAAAGGTGCCTTAAAAAAGTCAAAGAAATATATATTTCAAGTAAGAGGTTGGTACAATTTGTTTCAGAAAAATATGACACTTTATGAACATGCATACTGATGTGCATGAAAACAGCTCAAGAAGTCATGTAGATTCCCAGAAGCCAGACTAACTACTCAATCCTTACCGGGGGCCTGTAATTTATAACCTTATTTTAAACTTTCAGGCTCCTTAAATGATCTTTACATAACAAGTAAGAATTTATCTTCTAATTTCACAATTCTTATTTTTAGATTGGTGTCTTTTATTCATTATTTTTAAAATATAAAAGTGATAAATGCTACTGCTTCATACCCATTAGGATGGTTACTACAGTTTTTAAAAAGCCAGAAAATAATATATTTTTTTCTTTTTTGAGTTGGGGTCTCACTCTGTCATCCAGGCTGGGGTGCACAATCACAGCAGCCTCTACTTCCTGGGCTGAAGTGATTCTCTCTGCCTTCGCCTTTCAAGTAGCTAGGACTACAGGAACATGCCACCAAATCCAGTTAACTATTTTGTTTTATTTTATTTTAGAGATAACATCTTGCTATATTACCCAGGCTGGTCTTGAACTTCTGTAACAAATGCTAATGCTTGAACTTCTGGGCTCAAGTAATCCTCCTGCCTTGGCCCCCCAAGGATTACGCCTGGGATTACATGCATGAGCCATTGTTCCCAGCCAAAAATAATAATTGTTGGCAATGATATGAATATAATGGAACCCTTATGCACCGTTGGATAGAGAGTCAAATGGTGTAGCTGCTATGGAAAACAGCATAGTGGTTCATCAAAAAGTTAAATTAGAATTACCATATAATCCAGCAATTCCACTCCTCAGTATATACCCTCTAAAATTGAAAGTAGGGTCTTGAATAGATATCTGTACGCCCATGTTCATAGCAGCATTATTCAAAACAGCCAAAAGGTAGACACAACCTAAGTGTCCATCAATGGAAGACTGAATAAGTAAAATGTAGTGTATACATACAATGGGATATTCAGCCTTAAAAAAGAATGAAATTCTGATCCAAGTTACAATATGGATGAACCTCAAGAATATAAACTAAGTGAAATAAGCCAGTCACAAAAAGATATATTTTGTATGAGTCCACTTATGTGAGATACATAGAGTAGTCAAATTCATAGAAACAGAAAGTAGAACAGGGTGATTTCCAGATGCAGGGAAAAGAAGAAGAAAACGGAGAGTTGTCTGATGGCATCAGAGTTTCAGTTTTGCAAAATGAAAATTGAGTTTTGGAGATTGTATGGCCATGTGAATACACCTAACACTATTGAACTTCTCTGCTCACTTAAAAATGGCTAAGATGGTAAATTTTATTTTACCACAATTAAACAGTTTTAAAAAATGACAAAATAACCCAACAGCATATAAAGTCTCTTTCACCTATTGGACATCTTACAATAAAAGTAAAAAATGCTAATTAAAGAAAATCTGGAAAATATCCAAGGTGAAAGAGTAGAAAATCACCCACTGGCTCATAACCAGTGTTAATAAAACGTAGACTATGTTTTTCATTTAGCTTTGTATTCTTCCGTTTACATGTTTTTCACTTTTCTTCATATTAATTTTACCAGGTATAGTCAAGTATCTGCCATTTTTTTTGCTGCCTAGCATCTGAACTCCTTTTCTGCATTTGAAATCTCCAGCTTTATTAGACAGAGCCTTGTTGTAGAGATACTAAATGCCAGAGAATCTCTGTCCCACCTTTTCCAGGAGCTTGGAAGTAGCCACATGGGTGACTTACATCTGCCCATCAGACACCTATACTTTGCACGGGAAGTCAGCGATTCAAAAGAAATGGGGATCATGGAGAATTAATTCTGATAAAAGTGTCACAACTATATCTAGTTTCTAGTAGTAGCACTGGCAGTGTGAGGGAACTCGTGCTTAGCAGTAGTGGCAGTGACAGCTTCATTGGACCAACTCTCTTTGGCTGTGCTACCTCTTTTTTTTTTTTTTTTTTTTTGAGTTGGAGTCTCACTCTGTCACCCAGACTGGAATGCAGTGGCATGCTCCCGGCCACTGCAGCCTCGACCTACTGGGCTCAGGTGATCCTTCTGCCTTAGCTCTCTAAGTAGCCAGAACTACAGGCGTGTGCTACTACACCCAGCTAATTTTTGATTTATTGTAGAGATGAGGTCTCACCAATTTGGTCAGGCGCGTCTCGAACCTGGGGCTCAGGCAATCCACTCGCCTCACCCTCCCAAAGTGCTGGGATTACAGGCTGAGCCACCAAGCTGGCCTGTGCTGCCTCTTGACATTGGTTTTGAACAGATCCACCTTTCCCTGATATAATATCCTTTAAGAATCTCTTTTTTGCTGGGTATGGTGCTCATGCCTATAATCCCAGCACTTTGGGAGGCCGAGGCAAGAGGATTGCCTGATCCCAGGGGTTCAAGACCAGCCTGGGTAACTTGGTGAGACCTCATCTCTAGAAAAAAAAAATTAGCTGGGTGTGCTGGCATGCACCTGTAGTTCCAGCTACTTAGAAGGCTGAGGCGGAAGGATCGCCTGAGCCAAGCAGGTTGAAGTTGCAATAGCCAAGAACATGCTGCTCCACTCCAGTTTGGGTGACAAAGTGAGATTCTGACTCAAAACAAAACAAAAAAATCCCTTTTCCTGAATAAGTTAGTCAGAGTTGGCTTTTGGTGCTTATAATTAAGAACTATGACTTATATATGAATCCCTATTGCTAGATATTTAGGTTGTTTCCTGTTCTTTGCTATAATAAGCATCTGGGAAAAATATCCTTACACATATATTTCTGATGATATCCCTTCTAATTTCTAAAAATTGAAAGCAAGTTGTTTTTTTCTTTACACTGTATATAATTCTGCCATTATTATCTTTGTGCATAGGTTTTTTTTCTTCCATACTTAGTATTTCTATTTTTAAAAAACAGATGTACAGATTAGGAGCATTTAAAACTTATTTACTTAATATAAGTCCAGAGTATATACTCCTCAGCCTCAAGAAAACCCCCTCCAAACAAAACAAACATACAAAAAAAAACCAACAAGAAAAACCCCAAACCCCCCTGAAAATACTTTATACTCTCTCCATCTCAGTCATTATTTTTCACAGGCGAGTAACAGAGGTGAAACCAACTGCTATAATATAACCTCATAATTTTGGATACAAGACTATAGGTCATTTTTTGAACAGGATAAGCTGTTTCAATTAAAGTATAGAAAAACTATGTCCAAAAGACCATTAAGAATGCAGTAGCTAAAAATAGCCTCTAAATCCAGGACTGAAATGTTGATGGGTGGTAGATTGTTAAGCTTACTAGGAATCAAAGGATTTAATGCATTCCAGGGTCACAGTATGCTCTACTTGACTTTCTGGAGCTGTGAATCATATATGCTTTGATTCTTTTCCACCAATTCTAAACATTTTTACAAATACAAATGATCAATGGGAAGAGCCATTAATATCTTTCAGTACAAATCCTTAAAAATGAATAAAGAACATTGTTGGAGAAGAATAAGGGTTAATAGTTGGATTGAAATACATTTTCAGAGAAGAATAAAGGTAAATACTTGGATTAAAATAACTTTATAAGCTCTCCTAGAGCTACAGTTAAAATCCCAGTGCTTTGGGAGGCCAGGGCAGGAGAATCACTTGAAGCCAGGAGTTCAAGATTAACTTAGGCAACATAATGAGACCCTGTCTCCAAAAAAAGTTTTTAAAAAAATTAGCCAGGCATGGTGGTACATGCCTTTAGTCCCTGCTACCTGGGATCATTCGAGCCCAGAAGTTCGAGGTTATAGTGATTTAAAAATAAGTCACTGCACTCCAGCCTGGGCAACAGAGTAAGACCCTAAGACCCTACCCCGGTTGGGGGGGTGAAAGGGGGGAGAGGGGAAGAAACCAAAATTTTAACGCTTTATTACATACCTATGCTATGGTAAAACTAAAACAGAAATGTTTTTCTTAGAGCAGCCTATGGCTTCACACCTCCTCCATTCTGTAAACCATAGAGACAGAGTGTACTCACCTCCAAAGTCACTGCTCTCAGGAGCTCTGGATTAGAATTACACAATGCTCCAGCAAGCACCCCTCCAGCACTGAAAGCAGTCAGTGTTGTTAAACATGGCTGAGAAAAGCCTTGGTCATGAAGCGTCTTAATGCAAGCCTCTAAGTCAGCAAGGCCATTGAGTTTTTTAGTTAGACAGCCATCAGTGTGCCACTGGAGGCCTAACTCACCACCTCCCCTGAAATTGAAGGGCAAAAAAGTTTTAGTGGAAATAAAATGTGAATGATGTAGGCTGGGGTCAGCAATTTATACCGGGAGGCCTGCTTCTGTATGGCCTTGAAGCTAAGAATGGTTTTACTTTACTTTGTATGAAAAACAACAACAAAGAATATGCAAGAGACTGCTTGTGGCCTACAAAGACTGTTACTGTGTTGTTCTTCAGAGAAAAGTTTGCCAACCTCTGATACAATCAAAAATTGATTCAAAAAATATATATTTTAAGTTCCTGCCTACTATTTATCAGGCACTGTGCTAAGTGCAGACCTTAAAAATATAAACAAACAAAAATCCCCTGCCCTGGAGAAGATCATAATTTTGTGAGGGGAAAAAAACCGTTACCAAGCAAAGTGGTTGCTGCTGTAATATAAGTGTATTCAAGGTATTACAGAAGCAGAGGAAAAAATATTCATCTGCCAGGTTAGGAGCATACAGACTAGTCAGGAACACAAATGCTTAAGGAGATGATACCTAAGCTCAGTTGTGAATGAAGAATTTGAGTTTCCAGAAGGGCAAACAAAGAAAGGGAAGGCACCAAGACACAGAGAAGACACAGTATGTACAAGGGCAAGGAGCATGCTCTGTCAAGAGCATGTCATTTGAAAGGATGGGATGATAACGTGCCACTAGAGACAAGCCAGATCATTAGGAATACCACACCAAGGACTCTGTTCTGGAGATGGGCAGGTGGAAAAGGATTTTAAGCAGAAATATAAAATACTATTTGTGTCTTGAGAACAGCTAAAATAAAAAGGAAGTTAAATGGAAAACTGGAGTTCAGCTTGAGAGGCTGCTTAAATTCAAACTTAGAAGAATTGAATGGCAATAATAATATTACTAAGTACAAAGACTTGTACAGCTACTCAAAAATCCTAAAAATCTGCCACTTCGCTTTCTGGATCAACTGACCTGTAATAGAATCAAGTTCTACCAGCACAGATTTAGGAATACATAAATTCAACAGAAATGAGAAAATAAGCCTTTGCTCGCTATTATACTATTGGGACATCTGCCACAATGCTCTAGTGCTTATATGCCAGGTAAGTAAGGTATACTGACTCACCGAACATGGCAATATGCTAATATCCATCCATCATCCACCAATATCCGCCTCTCAGGTCTGAAATTCATTTTCAAATCTATCCCATAAGCTCCATATACATGTACCAAGAGAGGTTTCTTCTGCAAGTGCTCAGAGTCCGTTTTGTGGAAAACAGTCATTGGCACTAATTTTCCATCCTGGAAATTAATAATTAATATGCATGTAAATAAGAGGTTTTTTTTAAAAAAGTTTTCTCCTCATTTAAAATACACTGAAGTGCTCTTTCTCCCCTATGTGCTACCTATGAACGTCGAGCACAAATTTGTTTAGGACAAAATATGGTCTCTAAAAAGACATATGATTCTAGGTTTCAGTTACTTTGCTGACCTACAACATTAACCAGAAAAGAGAAGCAAGACTGGCTTGAAAACATTTCATTAAATGCAGTTTTTCATGTTAGTAGTGTAATATAAAGAATTCTTCACTATCCACTCTTACCATAAAATTTCAGGTCTAGCCAAAATACCTATCAAAGTTAGAGACCCCCAGTAAAGTACAGAATTCTCCCTGTGCCTAGGGCTAGATACTGGCACTTCTCATCTTTGATATTTACGAATATGCTGACTTCAGAAGTCTCACCAGCTAAATTTTCTGTCCTCTATAGGCAGTCTTCTCAACGATTAGGACCAGAAATATCTTGTTGACTTTACTAATATCTACTGTAACCTCTTCAAAGACCCATTTTTAATTTAAAAAAAAATTCAAAATTTTACGCAAGTTTTATTTTTTAAAATTTTTAAAATTTTTTAATTGAGTTGGAGTCTCACTCTGTCCCCCAGGCTGGAGTGCAGTGGCACGCTGCCGGCCACTGCAGCCACGACCTGCTGGGCTCTGGCAACCCTTCCACCTCAGCCTTCCAAGTAGCCGAACTACAGGTGCACGCTACCACGCCCAGTTAATTTTTGATTGATTGTAGAGATGAGGTGTTGCCAAGTTGCCTGGGCGGGTCTTGAATCCATGGGCTCAGGCAATCCACTCGCCTTGGCCTCCCAAAGTGCTGGGATTACAGGCTGAGCCCCCAAGCCTGGCCTACGCAAGTTTTATTAGTTTTAACATTTAAATTACCTTTAGGTCATCCCGATGTAGCTCAAACTCAACAACCCCAGTTGACTGAAACTAGGTACTCTCTGGACAAATAAAAAAACTACTTCTGATCTTCCATTCATTAAAAAAAGGTAAAAAAGTTGGGTCTTACCTGGCTTAAACTAATGAAATAGCATTCTATTACATAAATAAAATAATATGACCAAATCACTCTCCATATTTTTTTCATTCTCATCTTGAAAACTTCACTTTGAGGCAAAATAAATGGAGACATCAGAGTGTTATCATATAAGAAGGAAATTCTCCTCTCACTATTCTTTATCATACTCTGCTTGTTATGAGAGCATAAATGGATTTTCACTTCTCAGTAAGATTTACCCTTATAAAACTTTAAGTAGATTAAATTCTATAAAACAATCTTGATCTTTTACCCCCTTGCCTCTTCCTCAACTTCAATTATACAATCAGAAAAATTCGCTTGTTGAAAACTTGTGAAAGGAAGAGGTGAAAATGGTAGCTGGTCCTGTAATGGCTGGATCCAAGGTTGCCAGCAGTGCAAAAACACCTGTAGAAAGGTACAGGTGCTTCACTTAGCAGGTGCTTCCCTTCTCCCCTAGTACATGAAGAATTTCAGAACATGGCTCTCCAAGGCTCTCCAGGAACACAGCATAATCGTTCTTTCCATTTAGTGTAAATAATTACAACATTTTGGTAGATTGGTATAATTTCGTGTTTATAAAACGAAACAAAACCTAAAAATTTGTATTTTGTTGACAAAAATATGGAAGGTGATACACTAAATGGCTAACAATGATTATTCTAAGAGGCACAGCGAGCAAATGGTATAGTAGTGATTTACATTTTATACATTCTATATTTTTGCATTTGTTCTAACAAGTGTGTACTGCTTTTGTAATATGAAAATAATATTAATATTTACTTAAAGACATTAAAAAAAAATCAATGAATTCAATAAAGAAATTAATAATAATGGCTTGTGTTACAATTCATTGTCAGCGCATGTGAAAAATATCTGACGCATGATATGCTAAAGTCTGAAAAGTCCTAAAATTCAAGGCTACAGTTATACACTAATTTGTTTCCCACTGTACAAATGTGTAGATTCTGTATACTGAGTATACCTGGAATATGAATATCTGTTATTTTCTTTCCTATATCTCACGTCTCTCCACTCCTTCCCCTGTCAATCTTCCCTCTTTTACTCTATTTTGATGACACTGGCCTCCTTCATGCTTCTTGAATTGTACCATCTCTCTCAAATTCAGGGCTGCTCTACAAAATGGAAACTCTTGTATCCTCTCTAGCTTAATCCTAGAGGTTTTACCTGAGTCATCAATTCCTTGGAGAAGCCTTTCCTGATGTCTCCAGACTAGGTAAGGTCCCTCGCCATATGCTTCCACTGTCCTCATTATGTCTTAGCAATCAGCATATTAGCGATGACTCCTTCAGCATTGGTCATCTTCCTTGTTAGATGGAAGCTCCACAGGGCAGGGACTGCATTGGTCTAGTTCACTGTAGTCAACTGTTTACCACCTTCCCAATTTTTGCCACAACAGCATACCAACTCTATTTACTTAATTTTTTCTTAAGTCAACTTTTAAAATTCAGACATAAACGATATGTGATTCTAGATTTACGTGATTCTTGATGTATTAGGTATAAATTTTCGAATCCATGTTAAAATAAACAGATGAGTATTAAAGTTAAAAAAAATTCACAGTAAGACCTCTAAAATAATCTGGGACTTACTGTGGCCTAAGGGAATTATGTTAGGAATCTGTGAATGTAACCCCATGTGCTAATGTAACCCCAGCAACTGCACATTGTCTGACAAATAGAATGCTTTTAGTAAACAAAAGCTGAAAGTGGAGATTGCAAAGACCTATTACTACCTACCTTGCTTTTAGCTTCCAGACGTAAAACACGACTAGTCTTTATGATTGGGTCTTCATGCCCAGTTTCCTCAAACAGTTTGCCCTCTGCAAACTTGTAGGTGTAATATTTTGGGGGGCGTATTGGAGAGCAAAGCTGAAAGGGGCAGTTCTTTGGGTCAGAACTTGTGTCCATTATGAATCCACAGGCCCAGGGAGGGAGCTAAAGAAATAAAAGATATTTTTACTTTTTATGTACATACTAAGTGTCATTAATTAAATTTCTGAGATGGCCCCAAACAATATGATGTAGACATCTAGTTTACCTCCTTTCTGTTACCATATGATGCCTCACTTGAGGATTACTTTATCACAACAAAATATATTTCAAGTAAAAAACAGACAAAATCCTACATTAATGAGCAATGAGAAAAATATAGGACAATGCCTTATCATGATTCTAGATTTACATAAAATTGCCTTTAACATAAAGTTTATTTTGGGGTATGAGCTCAGGCAATGAAATAGTGAAATGGTTAAGAATAAAAGCAAATCAAGTAGTAATTCCAGAACCCAGCGACATTCCCAAGATCTCCATCTCACAGAACATGAAATCTCTCACATGCACGTGTTTTTAATAATTTACCCACCAGTCCTTTACCCTGCTGCCTAGACAGCCACAGTGATGACAGTTATTATTCCGGGGCTACAAACGGGCTCAGCAGCACTAAAGCATTTACAATTTGTTTCTAACTTCAGCTCCTAGGCTAACCATTGTGCAGAACAAAACCTTTCCTGGCACATCTACTCTGAGAGACTCACAGCTATTATGTGTACGATTCTTAACTTTAAGAAAAAGGAAAGGAATCAAAATTTATTCTCTTAGAGCAGCAGGGTCCAGCTTCAAGCCTTCCACTAACATTCCTCTCACACCTCTTACAGAACTCTAGTAAGCAGGTTGACAGAGTGCTAGAAGTGGTACTGAGCGTCCTAACGTTCAAAGAAAATTGCCTTTCTTTTCCTGAGTAATTGTAGAAAGAGCAAATTCCTCAGAAAATCAGAGGCGTGCCGACATCTCTGGTGGGCACTATTGAAAAGTGTGGATGGGGGATGTGTGCATAGAGTCCATCATTTCACCTGCAGAAGCTAGTGCCAAAGAGCCTATGCCTTGAGAACATTTCTTCTAGTTAATCCAAAGGCTCTGTTTTCGTGAAATACTAGTTAGGGACATACTTGCAACATGTCTCTCAGAGTTCCTTGTTTCATTTATGAGACTGAGCATTACTTTAAGAATTATTTGCCTATTTAAGTGGAATCTATAACTGGAGAGAAAAATGTAAACATACAAGTTGAGAAATCTGGTAGTATAATTGCAAGTGAGCAAACTGAGACCTGAGAGGGAAAAAAAGAAGCATAGCGACAAACTCCATAACCAGGCCTCAGAGTAAGGGCCTGGGTTCCTTAGCCCACAGAAGCACACATTTTTCTAACTTTTGGTGAAATATCAGGGTAGTTTCCATGTGATAAGCTGTCTGTAGCTTTAGACCAAGTGGTTCCAGTAAAACAAAAAGTCTTTCGAGTGTTTTTCTAAAACTAATGGGACCAATGTTAAAGTTTTAATCATAACAAAAACTGTTCCAAGGCTATGAGCAGCTGATGCAGAAATGTTAACTATCTCAAGGATATCTTAAGCCACATTTCCTATGGAGATAAGCCTGTAGTGTATCTGTGTACACTAATGGACAACACCCAAGATTAAGTTAGCCAGGGACAGGAAGACATTCCTTAGATACTTAACAGAAATAGATTCAGCTTCAGCACTCTTCCAGCAAACTATAGACATTTCATTGAAAAAATGAGCAAGACATACATGCTGAAAGAAAATTATGTTGGGTATGCAGATTTCTCCTATAAATAAAACTTATATTAGCTGCTGACCTAGATCTGAGATTCCAAGAAAAATAATTTAAGAATTAAAAAAAACAAAAAGCAAGCCAGGCTCGGTGGCTCAGCTTGTAATCTCGTGCCTTGGGAGTCTGAGGTGAGTGGACTGCCTGAGCTCGCAGGTTCAAGACCCGCCCGGGAAACTTGGCGAGACCTCATCTCTACAATAAATCAAAAAATTAGCTGGGTGTGGTAGCACGCACCTGTAATTCTAACTACTTGGAAGGTTGAGGCGGAAGGATCGCCGGAGTCCAGCAGGTCAAGGCTGCGGTGGCCGGGAGCGGCCACTGCACTCCAATCTGGGCGAAAGAGTAAGACTCCAACTCAAAAAAGAAACCCAAAAAAACAAAAAACAAACAAACAAAAAAAACCAAAAAGCAAAAAAACTGATGTTGGCACCGAGCAAAAAAGTCCCAATTTGTTTACATTAAATATCATTAACAACTGAATATCATAACTTCTTTTTCTGGAAAAAATGTTACCAAAAAAGACTGATGACATAAGGACAGAAGATAAGCGGCAAGTATGCAAAGGGTTGTACAGGTATATTGCTGTAACTGAGTTTTAAAATATCTTTCAGTCAAGTGACCACAAGGCAGAGATGTTATATACAAGAATACTATATAACACATTCACAGTTTAAAGTTTCATCTTTTGTGTATGGCACTGTCTATGGCTATTACTCAATGTTATCCAGGTTCAACGAAAAGGTTTGATCTAAAAGATTCTCTTTGTTATATACCAGGTATTAACTTGGTATATTACATAGTATTTGATTCCATTTGATGATGACTTAAAATATTATACAAGGCATACTCAGTACTATAGTTTGGGAAGGGTAAGGAAATGAAGAGAGAGGATATAGAATAAATTAAAGACATGATGTTTGTTCTAATGAAAGCTACAGTCATGGAAACTGAGGCATATCTTTAAAATAAGAATACTTACAAAAGTATAAAAGGTTACATTTACTTAGAAATCAAATCATATTACAGCAAAGTCTGTATGACATTCCTAATTTTCTTGACCTAGAATTTTGTGGTAATAAATGCATTGCTAGAAAGTACATATTCTCTCCCATCCCTACATTCATATAGACTACAAATATGGCCCTATGCCAGATTCTCCATGGAAGATGTCTGATTTTGGCATTAATTAACATGTGAAAAGAAATACTTTGAATCCACCAGAAGACAATAAGAAAATCCTTGAAGTCAATCATCATCGTTTTTAGGATACCTATTATAATGTTCTAAGAGACTGGACATTACATCTGATAGTCTGATTTTAGGAAGTAGCTGGAGAATTCCAATTGTCTTTAGGCTTTTATTATTTATGTATACCAGCATAACACTCTTGAAACTGTCTCCCTGCCCCTTATCTCTTTTTGGTTCAGTCTCCCCTAATATGGCTGCCACAAAACGTCATGAAGGCTGCTCCACTCAAACCATTCTCCTCCTCAAAAACTTCAAATAGTCCCCTTCATAATTTATGCATAAATTCCTCATACTGCCAGTCAAAAAAAGTCAAATCATAGCTTCATCCTCCAGAAACGTAATTCTGCTTCAATAAAATAGCATTATTAGCAGTTCCTTAGCATTTTTTGAAGGTCTTCAGCATCGAGCTTCGTTTGAAGACTTTCTCATCCTGGAATATCACATCCTTCCCTACCTGTCAAAATCCTATCCGTCTTCTTTGGTTCAAATTCAACCAACTTCACCTAAAGCTTTCCTGAGCCACCTTCTTCTCTGAGCCTTGCCGCCCATGTTATATTTTTGAAACCACTTTTAAAGATCCACATGATACTGAACCTTTGGGTACTAGTCTAATCTTAGATACAGTGATCCTCCTTCAGGCCCTACCACCATTCCACTCCATAATGCCCAATATAGTATTTAGCACACAGAAGTTCGATAAATAGCCACTGGGCTGACTGGAATTGCATTTTAATAGGAATTTTGGCAATACTGGAGTCAGGGAGGATTTATGTTGCTCATTGATCAACTGGCTCAATAACTCTTTTCCTATCAAGCAAAACGGAGACCTTCTTCTCTTCAGTACCTGCTAACTTAGTTCTTATGTTAAGGCTACTTTAAAACTGGGCAATAAGGTTGCTATTCACCAATTTTAGCAAGTTCACTGGTGAAAGCAGATTATTTTTCCTGGTAGCTACAGGCAGTATTATCTAGTCAGCCTCCCAGGCAGCCCTGCCACCATCATCCCTTTGTGCTGCTCTGGAGACCACTGCCACACCTACACTGAAAAAAAAGTTCATCCCCCTCTCACCTCCATGGGTAAAAAAACAAGCAGCCAGGCTCGGTGGCTCAGCCTGTAATCCCGCGCCTTTGGGAGGCTGAGTTGAGTGGATTGCCTGAGCTCGCGGGTTCGAGACCCGCCTGGGCAGCGAGACCTCATCTCTACAATAAATCAAAAAATCAGCCGGGCGTGGTAGCGCATGCCTGAAATTCCGGCTACTTGGAAGGCTGAGGCGGAAGGATCGCCAGAGCCCAGCAGGTTGAGGCTGCGGTGGCTGGGAGCGGCCACTGCACTCCGGTCTGGGCGACAGAGTGAGACTCCAATTCAAAAAAAAAAAAAAAACAAGCAAAGAGAAGATGATACAGACACAAGCATGCAGGGGCCGAAGCACGGTGAGTATGACGACTGTCTCTACTGGGGATGTGAGGTAGGGAAGCAGCAGTTAGTGATTAGGCACTAACTGTTAAGTTGGCTTGAGTGATTGCTACACTTAAAAGTTGTAGAGAGACTTGAAATATACAGCTATGGAGAAAGAGAAATATAATGGCCCTTAACTCTACTTCTGAAGTCCATGCTGTAAGACAGTATTTTAAGTAAAACTGCATTAAAGCAAGGTCCTCTAATAATTCTAAAAGCAATCTCCAAATCAGATAGTGAGCCAGTATGCTAAATTCTATTTAAATTAAATTCCTCTGAAGAAGAACAGTTATTATTAAAAATGTGATGTTCTGTTAAGTCAAACTACATATGTATTTTGATTAATAGCATTATCTTTTAAAATTAGACATACCTTTAGAGATCGAACTGAGTCATCAGCCAGACCAATCACATTAACATAAAGAAGATTGCTATGCTTCAGGAACAGAACACAGTGATCCTTAAACATGTCCAAGTCTACAACTTTGGTATTTCTCTTCATTGTGAAAAATAAATCCCAATTCATAATTGCAGGAGCATCATCTGCTGTTCTCATTAGCTGCATGGAACAAAGTTTGAAGAGATCTAGGTAACAAAACATCAAGGCTCCGGCATCTAGATGTGAAATCACTGAAAATTAGACCATATTAGTCTTCACTAGTTTATGCAGACCTGAAGGAACAGACTGTATCAGGGATAAAGTGTCACTATCACCACATGAATGAGCCCAGGTTAGTCTGCTGTGCGGTGAGATAGTATGATCCAGTGCTTAGCTGACAGCCAACCAACAGATACTCAAGTGAGGGCATTGACAGCCAGCTAACCATGGATACATTAGTGAGCCTAGCTAAGCAGCAGAAATGCCTAGCTGAGATCAATGTAAACTGCCAACTCAAAAATCAAGAAGTATAAAGTTTGCTCTTTTTAAGCCACTAAGTTTGACTTTGATAACATATAATCATACAATGTTTCATTTATTAACCTTTTTAGGCATAATTAAAATATGTAGAGGCATCAGCACCAAGGGAAGAGAAATGGGATTGGTTATGCTTAGGAAGGTAGCATCAGTTTACAAAACAATAAACTCTTAGAACAAGAAATGTTGATGGAATTATGCCACTTCTTAACAGCCCAGAAGACTAGAAGAATTCAGGGTTACCTTAAACTCTGTAGGCTCTCCAACATTAGTGAGGATGTATAATTCATCATCTCTGTGTTCAACATAGTAAAGAACACCATGTATTCGCTTCTGGATAAGTACTGGTGGATCCCAAGGGCTCGAGCCATCTATCAACCACACTTCAGAAGTGGTCTTGTTCATAATATTTATGGTGAGGAAACGACTGTCTTTCGTAAGATAAAGGAAAACAAAGAAGCTAGGAGAGGGACAAAGAAACATGAGATCCCAGTAAATTTCAGATGCACACTATCTTAAGACAGTATTTCAGAGGTGGCCAGTATACGTATTAATTTGCAATGCAGATAGAAAACAAAAATAGTTCCTTAGTGAGTAATGCTTGTAAATTTAACAATTGGCTATTATTTTTCTAGTTTTCTCCCCAAGGCATTCAAAATCATTTATGTTTAACATTTTATGTTTTTCAAGCATATAGAAAGTTGAAAGAGCTGTAAAGTGAACACCCATAAGCTCACCATCTAGATACTATCATTGTTCACATTTTGCTGTTTCTTTTATTACACATCTGTGCATCCATTAATCCATCTTTATTTGGATGCATTTCAAGGTAAACTACAGATGTCATCTTTCGTTTAATCATAACAACAGATAATAGAACTTTTTGCTGAGAAGAGAAAATAAACTTTCTAGAGGAGATACAAAATAATAGGGAAGAAAAGGGACATAAATTTTTCTTATTTTGCTTTTTCTCTGTATGCATCCTAGATTTCTTTTTCTTTCTCCCACCCAGTTTTTATGACAAAATAGAAAGAAAAACTCTCATAATTTCACTAACTTAACACATTTTAAAAATTAACATAACTGTTTTAACTTTTCTACTTTTCCTTCTAAGGCTTATTTATTTCATGCATGTCTTTAAATAGATGTAATTGTAATATAGATACAATTTTGAATTCTGCATTTCTTATTTCAAATAATATCAATATTCCTCTTACATTAATAAAAAGTTATGATTATTATTTTTAATGGCCACCTAATATTATATCAGGTTGAATTATCATAATTCTTAAAAATTTAAATTAGCTGGGCTCGGTGGCTCAGCCTGTAATCCCCCGCCTTTGGGAGGCTGAGGTGAGTGGATTGCCTGAGCCTGCGGGTTCGAGACCCACCTGGGCAGTGAGACCTCATCTCTACAATAAATCAAAAAATCAGCCGGGTGTGGTAGCGCATGCCTGTAATTCAGGCTACTTGGAAGGTTGAGGTGGAAGGATCGCCAGAGCCCAGCAGGTGGAGGCTGCGGTGGCCGGGAGCGGCCACTGCACTCCAGTCTGGGCGACAGAGTAAGACTCCAACTCAAAAAAAAAAAAAAAAAAAATTTAAATTTTAATATTTCATTAAAATATAGAATATACACATATATTATTACCTATATGAATATGTATACATGAATATGCCTTCCTCAACAATATAAATACTTAACAATATAAATACTAATTTAGCAATAAAAAGTATTTTTATAACTTGGTAAATATAACCAAATTATATCCTAAGAGCATTATACTAATTCATATTGACATACTGAGTGGGTTTAAATGTTATATTTATAATTTTTCCTTATTATAAAAGTAATTTATACTGAAAAATGTAAAGAAGAATAATAACCCCAAATGCTGCTACCTGAGATAAAAACCACTTATATTTTGGTAAAATTTCTTCTGTATTAAATTACATTACCATGTTTATTTGCCAGGTGTATTTTGTGTGTGTGTGTGTGTGTGTGTGTGTGTGTGTGTGTGTGTGTGTGAGAAAAGTCTGTGTCCATTTTAAACTTGGTAGTTTAAATTACTGGTATGTAAACAGCTCTTACAAATTAAGAATATTAACTTGTCTTTTTCTTGAAAATACTTTCTTATTTGTTTACAACAGCATTTGACTTAAGAGTTTAATATTTTACAAGGTAATCAAGGCTGGTACTACCTTTTGTAATTTCTTAGACTGATTCTCTGTTTTAAAAATATTTAAACCAAACTGAGTAAAATACTTACATTTTCATCTAATTTTAGAAAGTGGTTTTATTTTTCTCAGGAGATTCTTTAATTCTCTTAGGAATGCATGCTGACATGTGAAATGATGAAAATGATTTTTTCCAAACAGTATTGTCCACAGCAGTATAAAATAATAACCATTCATTATTCATTAGTTTGTGATACCTCTTTTCTCACCTACGTTTTCATACATACTAGGGTCTGTTTTAGAGTTATCTATTCTGGTCACTATTCTTTATCTATCAATTTGTATTATTTTAACTGTTTTATCATCATATTTTTGTTTTTTTTGAGTTGGAGTCTCACTCTGTCGCCCAGACTGGAGTGCAGGGGCCGCTCCCAGCCACCGCAGCCTTGACCTGCTGGGCTCCAGCGATCCTTCCGCCTCAGCCTTCAAAGTAGCCGGAATTACAGGCAGGCGCTACCATGCCCGGCTGATTTATTTATTTATTCATTCATTCATTCATTTATTTATTTATTGTAGAGAAGAGGTCTCGCTGCCCAGGCGGGTCTCAAACCCATGGGCTCAGGCAATCCACTCACTTCAGGCTCCCAAAGGTGTGGGATTACAGGCTGAGCCATCGAGCCCGGCCATCATATGTTTTAATATACAATTGTAGGCTAAGTTTGACCCTACTGTACCCTTTATTATCAGCACTTTCTTTGCTATTTTTATTTGTTTTTGTTTGGTGATGACAAATCAAACGATAAATTACTTGGTCAGTTACTTGGTAGATAGTGGTTAAGGGAAGTGAAAACTCAAGTGCTTCTATAGTAAAATGTGTCTTAGAGAAGACAAGGAATGCAAAGAACTGGAGGCTAATTCTTTGCTCCATTCATTTCTATTGATACTTATTTTTAAACTTAAAATTTATTTTCCCGATTGTAAAAATAATGCTTAATATAAAAAGAAAAAAAGTAGGAAAAAACCTACTGTTAGTACTTTGGGTATATTTCCTTTCAATCTTTTTGAAATGAATCTTTTATTTCCTGATACACAGTTGACATCATATCAAATACTCATATTTTTCACCTCGCATAATAATACATTTTTGAGTTAGTTTTAATTTACAATTTAGTAGCAACACATTATTTAAATTATTCTCAATCTGGCTAAGAATTCAATGGGTAAAAGGTGTTCCACAGTCATCACTGGACTAGAGGGTTTAGTTTGAAAGACAGAAACTGACCTAAGTACACCATTTACCCAGGCAATAGGCATTGATTAATAGCAACAACACAGAACTGGCACCCTGCTTATTAATGCGAAGGTGAAAGAGACTCAGTCTGTTTACAGTCCAGCAGTTCTAGGTTGTCTTCGTGACTTTACATGAAAGGACCATGTTGTAATTCACAAAATTTCAGTTTTTTAAATAATTAAACGTGTCTTTCTTCTTAATTGTACTGTTTACAGATATGTTCGCATGGGTAGCAAACTCCAACTTTCCATTCTGCAGTATTATTTGAATATGTAAGTGATAAGCTTAAAATACTTTGCATAAACATTTGATTTGCATAAATATATCTACAGAGAGCTATACTTTAAAGTATGAAAGAGGCCTGGAACCATGAAATAAATTCTGGAAGACATGTGGAGTCAATATATGAATGTCATTATTCAATCTTAAAGCATTACTAGATCAAGCATTTCAGCATACAGAAACTGAACTAGAATGTCTTATCCAAGATCAACCAGACAATATGTGGAAGAAATAGGACTAGAAGCATTTGCCAGACAGACTAGAAGTCATTCCAAGCTAACTCCATTTTTTACATGGGGATTCAGGTTCTACCACAAAGGAAGAAAGGTAGAGGAAGAGTCAGAAGGCTCCTGTTTTGCTACTTACTAGCTATAGAGTTCCTGTTAACTCTTGGCCGGGCTTGGTGGCTCAGCCTGTAATCCCAGCGCTTTGGGAGGCCGAGGTGAGCGGATTGCCTGAGCCCGTGGGTTCAAGACCCACCTGGGCAACTTGGCGAGACCTCATCTCTACAATAAATCAAAAAATCAGCCGGGCGTGGTAGTGCATGCCTGTAATTCCAGCTACTCGGAAGGCTGAGGCGGAAGGATCGCCAGAGCCCAGCGGGTCGAGGCTGCGGTGGCCGGGAGCGGCCACTGCACTCCAGTCTGAGCGACAGAGTGAGACTCCAACTCAAAAAAAACCCCAAAAAAACCCACAACAACAAAAAACTATTTAACTGTCTGTGGACTTCAGCAGACTAGTTTCTAAAAAAGTTAAAGATGTACTCCTAAAATCCTCTTACTTGAACTCTCTAAGATATCAAGTGTTTGGTGCAGCTTAACACATTCAGGGCTACTCTGGGTCTGCCACACTGGGATCTTTGGGGTTTGGATCCCTAGAACCTTCAGTGACCAGACCACTTCCTGGGCTTTCCTAATTTAGTCCTGTTTCTGGTCCCAAGTGATAGTACCATGTTGCAAATTGTACAGTGAACAGCACAAGAAAAAAATTTTTCTGTAGAGGTTGTTTTTCGTGATTTAAAGATCAAGTCTTTCAATTCTGTCTCGACCTTTCCCTTTAGAATCGTAATATCGCTCTCCTTAGAAGGTGTGAATTAAATGACTTTGGAAATATTTGAAAATGGAAGAATTAATATTCAAAAAGTACTAATTAAGAACAGAAAAGCAGGCATTTTTCACTACCAAGATTTTTGGAGGCATACTAATCTCAAATAGACAATGACCAAATCTACTAAAGTCCTGAAAACAAAGTAGGTGAAGTACCTGGATGGTGGGGGCGCTTTCTGGTCATATTTGTAACAATAGTTTTTCAAAATTAGGTATATAGAACTAGGCTAACAGAGGCAGATAAATTTGGTGAACTTTACCTGTGGATTAGTTCTATGGACTGAAATAATGTCATTTCTTCAGGCCTTCTTTCTTAATATAAACTGAAGATTGTACAAGATTTTCTTTTTTTTTTTTTTGAGTTGGGGTCTCACTCTGTCACCCAGGCTGGAGTACAATGGCATGATCATGATTCACTGCAGCCTTGACCGGCTGGGCTCAAGAGATCCTCCTACCTCAGCCTCCTGAATAACTGGGATTATAGGCATGCACCACCACACCTGGCTAATTTTTTGATTTTTTTTATAGAGACGGGGTCTTGCTATGTTGCCCAGGCTGGTCTCAAACTACTGCCTTGGCATCCCAAATTGCTGAGATTACAGGTACAAGCTACTGCATATGGCCTCAAGATTTTCTTTAAGGTATTTTTCATTTCTCAGATTTTCATAAAATATTAGTTTTCTTGTTTTGGGTATCAACTTCACTATCACAGTTATGGAGTTAATTCCATTTTTTCTACAAAATTTATTCAGACATCATCCCAACTATACAGCTAAATGACGTATAACGTGATAGGACACTGGTATTAGGGTTTTTCATAAAACACTTGGAAAAGCATATCTCAGTAAGTGTCAAGGGATTTTGCCACACAAATTTCCTATCATTTCCTCCCAAGCCTGGTTAAGTGGTAATATAAGACATGAGTCCTACAGATTATAAGGAATTAGAGAGAATTAGTTTTAAGAGAGAGCTACCAAAATACTGGGAAAAGTAAATTGTAAAGACCAATGGGTATCATGGCTCAAAGAAAAGCAATTAAAAAATTTAATATTAGACCATCCTCATACCTGTAATCTAATTTTGAACACAAACAACTAATTAAGGGATGACCATCTTAGCCTCATTATACTTGGTTCCAATCATTATTAACATTTTAAGTTCACCAAGGTCAGCACTTTAAAAACTGGAGAAATATTCTTGAGAAAAATTTAATTGCATCATTCTAGTACCTTGGGTCTTTTTCTGTGTAAAAACGTTCATTACGTTTGTTATCACCAAAAGTTGCTCGATATACGTCATGACAGCGAAGGTTCCTCTGGAAGGTGTAGAACAAAACATCTTCATCTTCTTCATCCTTTACCCATTCTGAAATAAAGTAAGGAAAGAATTACACACAATCACCTACATACAGTTAACAAAAAGACACATCATGTTCTAACTTTGAGTGCCAAAGAGAAGAGATATGCAAGTGTATCCCAGGAAATTGATCATAGTTTTGACAGTACCTAACCTGTGTTAAATGCAAGTCAGATAGTTTCTCAGAGAATAAAACACTATTACAACAGTTCCCAGTTTTCAAGTAGTTATCAGTCTCAGATTACTCAAGTTTCCAAACAAGAGCTAAATGTTCAATATATAAGAGACACATTGGTAAAGTCACATTTGCTTTCAAGAGATGAATTATGTGCAAATCCACAACTTGAAACTTTAAGTCTGAAAAAATACTGAATCTTTCTCTCATGCCTAAATTTTTTCAGTCTGCTTACAAGCCACAGGGTATCTCCAATGACTAAATACATTTTAAAGCTGGTTCTTGATCACACCAGAAACTATCAATGGAAGTTTGTACACAATTACATCATGACTGCCACCTGGCTGACAGTGATTGTAAGTTGCCATTGTATAATATGCAACCTGATTTTAGAGATTAAAATGGACAAAATGCATGTCTCGGAGTTCATTATTTAGGGTTTAGTTTAAATGCACTGCAAAAGCATTTAGCTAAACAATGGAGAAAATAAGGACAGAAAATGTAAAGAGAGGACAAATTATGAACATATATATCACTCAATAAATAATAAAATTTAAAATTAATTCTATTATTTAAAATGTTACCACTTCCACTGATGAGTAAGTTAGTTGAACAATCCAGAGTTCCTTGGTAATTACTTTGGGCAATTTGCTATAATAGCTCTATAAGATAACATGAAATTTAAGAAAGCATATTCAAGTTTAAAGTTGAATTAAGTGTTAAGATACAACCTATGTACAAAAATTTATTCTAAATAAGTTGGGAAAGAATTGCTGATACATCAAAATACACTGTACAACTTGGACACTGACTATAACTCTTTTAAAACATGAGCAATTATTTCAGAATTATCTATTGAGATAAATAATTAAAGAAGGGAAGGTCTCTGGAAGCCCATTGGAATTACACAGGTATAAATGGATCAGACACTCATCTTTTCCTTCATTTGCAAAGGCAAAAAAAAAAAAAATTCAAAAGTATAGGTGATTCTCTTATACTGTTGTTGCCTTTTCGACACAGAAAACTTTTTTGGTTGGTAGCTTACCAAAACTAGACACATTTGGAAAAGAAGCCTCCATTACAGGTTGATCACAGAGCTTCACAACTACACAGGTAGATGCTTCAGAATCCTCGGTTCTTATCTTGGCAGCCACATATTTTTCATCCGGAGCAACTCTGATACAATCAATGAAGGGCTGGTCTAATTTAAGTTTCTCCAAATTGAATAAAACTTCATAATTATCATTGTCTGCTGCATAAAGAAAAATATAAAAGCAATAATTCCACAAGATGTACTTATATTTCAATGAAATGTAAGCTGTCTTTCAATGTTTTAAATTAGCATTCCTATTCTATAAGAGGTCATATTTTGGCTTCATTCAACAATGAATGGTGATTGACTTACACATAAACTGGCATCAGTTATTTAATATTATCAATTTGCTATTCATTATTATTCTATGCACCAACCTATGAGATATTATTAAATACTGCTATAGTCTACTTTGAATCATATAAACCACATAGAACCTAGAAAGCAAAAGAATATAAATGACATTGAATAATATATGTAAAGTGCCTAGCATAGTGCCTGAGACACAGCAGATGCTAAAAAAATGCTAGGTCCCATCTACATTTCCCCACCAAGCTCTTAACTATATATCACACACACCTAGATATTAAAAAAATAAAAATTCAGGAATAATCTTCAAGTAAGTATTTTCCATACCTTTGAAAAATTAATAATGAGAAATCTAAACATAAGAGCATGTTCAAAGGAAAAACTTGGTGTACCTTCTTCATCTTTGGAACGAACCAAACAGCAACCTTCTTGATAATAAACGAAACCACCATGTTTAATCTGACAACAAAAATAAAGAAATGATTTATTAAATAATAACTTAAACTTGTAATGGTATGACTATTCAAGATAAAGAAGAAATGAAATCTCTTATAAAAAGCAAATCGGAAGTATATGAGTAAATAAATATGAAATACAAAATGGACCACTTTTTGCAATATCATTGGCAAGATTCGGTTTTCATATATTCATAATCACTGGAGAGGTTTGTAATAAATAAATGCAGGAGGCAATAAAGAAAAGGTGTAACAAAAGGTGTACAGTTCTCATGACTGTCCAAACCACTTCAACTATATTTTGGAAACATCTGACACCTATGTATTGGAATTCAGTTAACAGAAATCAAGTGGCATCTTTAAGGAAATCCAAAGTGATACAGATGAGGAAACTGTGACACAGGCTAGCCTGAAAACTCAGTCAGTAACTGCGATTCTTTCCTTTAAAATATGCTGTCACTATCAACCGTACACAGACTTGATTTGATTTTACACAAAGTGTCTCATCCTCTGTTAAGACAATGAATATCACCAATAGATGACTAGTGCTCTTGTCCAACATCTATATATTAAATGTGACTATTAAGTGATATCATTTTAGTGGCTTAAGACACATTAATTATCTGCTAGGTAGTGGTATAATTTGAATCTGGAGCTCCTGATTTTTAATCTACTGCTACTTCCATTCTACTATGTATGTGATTTTCACTTATAATTTGTAGTTCTATTTTCCAACCTTATTGAAAAATCTTCAACATGTATGTTGAATCCATTTCAATTGAATATTTATAAATATAAAACAGATACTTGACTACCATGGTATTACACTACTTAAGGTGAATTCTTTTTATCCCAGCACTTAGGGAAGCCGAGGCGAGAGGACTGCCTGAGTCTGAGGGTTTGAGACCTGCCTGGGCAACTTGGTGAGATCTCGTCTCTACAACAAAGCACAAAAACTAGCCAGGCATGGTGGTGTGTGTCCATAATTCCAGCTACCTGCAAGGCTGAGGCAGAAGGATCACATAAGCCCAGCAGGTTGAGGCTGCCATGGCCGTGAGCATGCCAGTGCACTCCAGCCTGGGCAATAAAAGTGAGACTCCAACTCAAAAAAAAAAAAAAAAAATGTAGACAGAGCAATCAAATGTTTTCCAAATAAAGAAATATGTGTTAGCTTCATTTGAACTTTTCCTTGGAATCATTTAATAAATTTGTATTAATTTATTTATTTTTGAAGTTTTAAATTGCAGAGTTTATTGGTGGGAAGAAGAGAAGGGAAAAAGAAGATTCATGGCAGAAAGACCTGCCATGGGCAAGTTTTTCAAGAAAGAAAAACTGCCTTAACAAAACTTTAAATCATAAATGGTTATTCCCCAAAACCAGAACTAATATATTAAACTTGGAAATTCATTTTAGTTTTTGATCCCTAAACTTATTTTAAGGATCACACACTGCATATTCTTTATACTTTAAAGTTTTTCAGCATATTTTAAAGGCCAACAGCAATATAATTTTGATGTAGGATTATGTCTATAAATCACAAAGCATCTCATTTGCATCTTGATTGGTAATACCAATTTTTTTTTTTAAAGATATGAGCTAACCTACCTCTGCATTGATGATTTCATATTCTTCTTGTGGTTGTGTTTCCAATTTTGCTCTCACTTTTTCAAAGGCATCCATGTTTTCTGGGAGAGATTTTTCGTTTTCTTGTTTAACAGGCAGAAGATCCTGAAAAAGTTTTATTGGTATGATTAAAATATTTCAAACTAGGGAGAAAAACTTTTACTTTTTAGAGAGAATTCTTATTTCTGTTTCATGCAAGAGTTACAATGTTAGGTCAACACCTATAAAATAATATGCATTTTGCAGATTTTAATTGTTCTTTCTTAAGCGCATAAAAAACTCTTCATTTAAAAAATGCAAACAAAGAAAATAAGGTATACAACTGATGGCTATACTATTATTTTAAACAGATGTTCAGAAATACTATGGGAAAGATTTATATAAAATTAAGGAGAAAAGACAATTCCATGCATTTTTATGTATTTAATAGTCAGGAAAGACAGGCAGAAAAAAAGTCTTCAATTTTATAAGTAGTGAAGTACCTCCTAAAGGGAAGGAAATATCAAAAGAATAGGAAGACATCATCTTTACTAAAAAATGTTCACAATTACTTTATTCCCAGTCAGAGTTAATACATTTTTCCTACTTCATTAACCATAACTTTCTTCTCTTGTGGGGATAAGTAACCCCTAAAACAGAACAGTTTATCACATCAAAAAGTGAGTTAATGACTTATAAAACAAAGCTTCAGTTTAAGGAAAAATAATATATTCATTTTATGGACAAGAACAATGGAAAAATCAATGAACATGAATAGAGATAAATAAGCACTCACTGTCTTACTAGGAGTATCTAATAAGCTGAGAGCTTTAGTCTGGCAAACAAATATCATATAAATCATTAAAATTTGGATAAGGCAAAAACTTAGTTGCCAAATTTAAAAAGTGTTCAATAATTCAACACTCCCTGGAATTTGCCTTGTTTAGGCAAAATAATTCTGGCCAAGGTTTTCAACTTTGGCGCTCTGCCAAAGATGACAACTGTACAGAAATTCTTGCCAAAGACAGCACTAAGTTTTTGGTAAGGATTTCCAACAGCTGGAAAATATTTATTGCACAAGGATGTCCATGATACTTTATCAACGTTGAAGAGAATGCAAGTTATAAATATAGTTTATGTTACAAAGAGCTTACAATCTAAAATTAAAGATAATAGGAAAACAACTCAAATTAAATGGAAAATAATCACTTTCACAAATGCTTCCTTTTAAGGCATTTTGGGATGTGTTATGATTTGAATTAAATTCAAATTATTAATAGCAATACTGGTAGTTATGGTAGTCTCAGTCATTCAGCCTCTATTTCCAACCATATAGTAATAATTTTTTTTTTCCCCCTAAGAGACAAGGTCTCAGTATGTTGCTCAGGCTGGTCTTAAAATCCTGGACTCAAGCAATCCTCCTGACTCAGCCTTCCAAATGGCTGGGACTAGAGGTGTGTGCTACTACGCCCCATATAGCTAATTTTTTGAGTAATTATTTGAAGACCAAATACTGGAGGCTTATATGTTGATTTTTCATTCATTTTTGAAGCATTCTGAAAAAATCTATGCATGATCTTTAGAGTAGTGAGGCATAACAGGCATATCAATAATCCTTTCATATCAACCAAAATAAACATTAAATTATAAGTCAGAAGATTAATAGAAATCTGAAACTATAATATATAATAAAGCAATAGGAGCTGCCTTTTCATTTCTAGATGTAGGCTTGTCTGTTCTGTATACCCTATGAAAACTTTTAAAAGAGAGTCAGGATAGCTGTGAGAAATACCTCTCTCAAGCAGCCTGGTGCTTACAGCAGGTCATGGAGCTGGGTTTTATTTCCTATAAATACTTGTTTTAACTGAGAGCCATGGCTACCACAAAGCTAAAGGCAACAGAGTTGGGCCCAATACTAGTCCTCTTAGTTAAATCTATACTTCACTTTCCTGATTAATTTTCTTCTGTGCCACAAATCCTGAATAAAATGAGCTTACCTGAACCAAAATTAACTCTGAAAGCAATAGGGTTTTTGACTGCCTTAATGAAATGTAAGTAGGATTCAAGAACTTACTAAATAATTCCTCAAAAGGAATTCCCAAAGAAATACAGATTTTATATAATAGTCATAAAATATAATATTCATAAAGTTCTTTATGAACTTGCTTTTGTTTTTTGTTCTGTCCCAAGAATATCCACTGATGGTTTTAAGTTTTCATTTCAATTCTAGCTGGCATTAGCATTAGGGTACATAGCTAAAGCTATCCATTTTAGCCAAGTATCTTAATACTTGTTTCAAGGGCATATACTAGCTAACAGAGCTGAAGTAAGGATGGCTTTCCTTTTAAATTTTAAGAAGTTTACATGAACGGTATTACTCCATTAGTAGAAAAAAGAAGCATCCATTCCCACTCCCAAGTGGCACACCACAAAACCATTTTAACAATGAAAACTGTTATAAAATAGGAGAATGGAGTAACTTTATTATGGCAAAAATGCAGAACTCTACAGACAGAAGAAGGGCAAACTAGAAAGACACGGGATAGCCTTTTAGTCAAGATGGTACCATTAACAAATGGCTAAGTCCAAGCCTGGGGCAAGGGGAATAGAGAATAGACTTGGGAGATCTTGTGCCAGAAAGTATAGAGGTACTCAAAGCTTAATGAAGACATGCCCAAGGACACAAGAGCCAATCTGAAGGCATTCCTACTTGCTACAATGTGAACAGCAAAAAGAATAATGAATAATCGATTGGAATACAATGGGAAAAATTCACAGTAACTGAAAAAAAAGCAAAAATCTACACCAAACAAAAATCAAAAGAGAGAACAAGATCAATAAAAAATGAACAACTTCTTTATTGAATCATCCCAGCTAATAAATGTAGACAGAATAATGTAATTAGAAAATAATCACTTCACAATCCCCAATGAAACAACTGATTAAAGATTATCAATGGCTGTTAAACTCCAGGTGAAAGAATGTTGGGTAATACAACATTCACACAGTACCAAACCCTACATCCCTTTATAAAGAGAACTAGCAGTTACCACTTGAGCCAAAATGATCAAATTTAACATCATTAATACTGGTACAAACTGATATTATTTGTCTCTGGATATAATGCAATATGAAGCATTTTGATTTAGAAAACAGAGTAAATCTAAAACAGAGTAAAACAGAATAAGGAGATAAATCTTAGAGTAAAAGTTTTAAGCAGAAGAAAGGAAATAAAATTAATTGCTTCAATGAAACTGATAAACGAAAGAGAGAATAAAAAAGTTGATTCTTTTAGAAACCTAGTTAAAAAAAAAGACAAAATATAGCAAAGCTAATCAATAAAAGATTTTGAAGAATAAAAAAGATTTTATAAGTCATAATAAACTTATAAATATCAATATATATGAAAACACATAAAATGAATACGCTTCCGGAGAGAAAAAAGAATTACAAAACTGACAAGAAATAGAAAAGTTACATAAATCAGTAACTGCTAAAGAAATTAAATTGGTAGGCTGGGCTTGGTGGCTCAGTCTGAAATCCCAGCACTTTGGGAGGCTGAGGCGAGTGGATTGCCTGAGCCTGCGGGTTCGAGACCCACCTGGGCAATTTGGCAAGCCCTCGTCTCTACAATAAATCAGAAATCAGTTGGGCATGGTAGCGCACGCCTGTAGTTCTGGCTACTTGGAAGGCTGAGGTGGAAGGATCACCGGAGCCCAGCAGGTTGAGGCTGCAGTGGCCAGGAGCATACCATTGCACTCCAATCGGGGCGACAGAGTGAAACTCCAACTCCAAAAAAAAAAAGAAAAGAAATTAAATTGGTAATTTAGTGTCCCCTTCTTGAAAGAGACACCAAGCCTAGATACTTTCAAAGGTGGCTTTTCTGGATCTTCAAGGAACAGATAATCTTCTCACATGCCAATTGTTCAAGAAAATAGGAATAGAGATAAAACTACTCAATTTGCTTTATTAGGTTAATATAACCTTGACACCAAAAGGACATTGACAATATAAGACAATTACAAAATCAATCTTATTCTAAAATAAAATGGGATATAGCAACTATTTTTAAAAAGCACAAAACAAAAACAGTAACAGTAATGATAAAATCTTATGTAACTAAGTAGGATTTTTCCTAAGAATGAAAAAATGGCCCAACATTAGAAACACTATCAATGTACAATGTAATCTAATGCAAATAAAGGAGATAAATTTTAGAGCTATTTCAATAACATCAGCTTGTCCTACTATTAATGATGCTAAGTTTGATCATTTTGGCTATTGTGGAAAAAATAGAAAATAATAAACTTAAAAAATGATAAAACCTTAAAACCTTAGAGAGGAACTTCTTTTTTTTTGAGTTGGAGTCTCACTCTGTCACCCAGACTGGAGTGCAGTGGCCGCTCCTGGCCAATGCAGCCTCGACCTGCTGGGCTCTGGCGATCCTTCTGCCTCAGCCTTCCAAGCTGGAACTACAGGTGCGCGCTACCACGCCTGGCTAATTTTTTTGATTTATTGTAGGGATGAGGTCTCACCAAGTTGCCCAGGTGGGTCTTGAACCCACGGACTCAGGCAATCCACTCACCTCAGCCTCCCAAAGCACAGGATTACAGGCTGAGCCACCGAGCCGGCTGAGAGGAACTTCTTGTTTCTGTCAGCTGTCTTACATAGGAATATACCAAATCTTTCATTAAAATACCTAAATGTATTAATATATTCGTTGTATTTAGCAAACAGTTTTCCCAAAAATTGTAATTATATTCATTTAAAATATCTAGTTGTATTTGTTAATTCATTTTGTTATTTAAAATAAATTGTTAAATGAAGGAAAGTAATTCTTTTCCTTCCCCTTCTCTTCTGTCCTTCCTACTCCACTGACTGCTGTTGTCAAGGTCACTGAATGGCCACCACATTGAAAAGCGCAGAAGTTAATTTTCAGTATTCATATTACTTGACCTATCAGCATCATGGTACAGCCGATCACTTTCTCCTCCTAAAAACGTTTCTTTACTTGGCTTCCAGGTTTCATTTTTCTTGTTTTCCTCCTACTTCATGAGTATTTCCTTCTCAGTCTCTTAAACTGGTTCACACTCAATACTCTGGCTTTTTACCATTGGCAGGGTTCAGTTCCTGGGTCACTTCTCTTCTTTACAGTGTGCACTAATTCCCTTGGTGATTTCATCCAGTTATGACTTTAAATGCTATTTATATGCTGAGGACTCTCAAATTTATCACTGCAGCCTGAACATCAATCCTGAACAAGTCTAACTTGTATATCCAACGGACTACTTAGCCTTTCTACTTGGATGTCAATAAATGTGCTAAAAATATCTAAAACTGAACTTTCAGTCTCCCTATACATCGCCCTCCCCCCTAAAAAACACTGTTCTCCGGGTAATCTTTTCTATTTACATAAATGACAAGTCTGTCCTCCCAGCTGCTCAGGCTTTTTAAAAGCCTTGCCCCAACTAGGCGATCTGCTAAATCCTGTTAATTCTACTTTCAAGATATATCTAGGATCTGATCACTTCTTACACTTGGATGGGTGCTACTCTGGTGGTATCATCATTCTCTCTCCCTTGGATTGCTGCAAAAGCCCAAGGGCTCTCTCTGCTTGTATCCTTGCCTTCTGTGGTGTATTTTCTTCATAGACAACATAGTGAGTCTAAAGTCAGTTGATTATATCACTCCTCCACTCAACATCCTCCAATGGTATCCCATCTAGATCAAGAGGAAAAGCAGCCAGGCTCAGCCTGTAATCCCGCACCTTTGGGAAACTGAGGTGAGTGGATTGCCTGAGCCCGCGGGTTCGAGACCTACCTGGGCAAGCGAGACCTCATCTCTACAATAAATCAAAAAACCAGCCGGGCATGGTAGCACATGCCTGTAATTCCGGCTACTCAGAAGGCTGAGGCGGAAGGATCACCGGAGCCCAGCAGGTCGAGGCTGTGGTGGCTGGGAGCGGCCACTGCACTCCAGTCTGGGTGACAGAGTAAGACTCCAACTCAAAAAAAAAAAAAAAAAAGAGGAAAAGCAAAATTTCTTACAATGTTCTACCAAGTTCTAAAGGATCTTGCCCTATTACTTTGCTGACCTCACCTACTACTACTCTAAGAATGTCCACTTCTTTTAGTTGAGCCACACGTGATGTTTCTTGAACACAGTAGGCTTCCTCCCACCTCAGTTTCTTAGAACTTTCTGTGCCCTATGCCCAAATATCCCCTTGTTTGGGCCATTCCTCAAATAGCTAAGCCTTTCCTAATCATTTCACAAAAATAAAGCTCCTTCCCATCCCCACACTGTCTATTCATTATTTCTTCCACTATACCTATCGCTTCTGACATACTTTGTATTTCATTCACATATTCCTTTATTCTCTCTTCTCCCCACTCAAGTAGGATGGTAAGCTCCATGAAGGCAGGGATTTTTGTTTATTTTGTTCATTGCTATATATCCCAAATCTGCACTAAAAGGCATTAAAAAAAGAAAGGTAGGCCGGGTATGGTGGCTCATGCCTATAATCCCAGCACTTTGGGAGGCAGAGACTAGAAGATTGCTTGAACCTAGGAGTTCAAGACCAGCCTAGGCAACATAGTGAGACCTTGTCTCTACCAAAAAAAAAAATTTATCCGGGCGAGATGGCTCATACCTGTAGTCCCAGCTACTAAGGATGCTGAGGTGGGAGGATTTCCTGAACCCAAGAAGTTGAGGTTATGGTGAGCCATGATCATGCCATTGCCCTTCAGCCTGGGTGACAGAGTGAGACTCTCAAAAAAAAAAAAAAAAAAAAAAAAAAGGAAAAAAGAAAACAACAGAAAAGAGAAAAAGGAAGGTACTGTGAATCAGGTTGAAGTCTATTTTCTTAACCTTAGGCTCTGTGGCTTCAGTTTTTTCATTTGTATAGAAAGAGTTCATACACTTCCTGATTTCAAAAATTATTACAAAGCTATAGTAATTAAGAGGGTGGCATAATAATAGACATAGATCAATAAGATAAAACTGAAATTGCAGAAATAAGCTCTAAATTTATAGTTAGTTGATTTTTGAAAAGGATGTCAAGACTATTCAATAGAAAAAGGAGTCTTTTCAACAAATGGTGTTAACAGGATATCCATAAGTCAAAAAACCAAGCTGTACCCCAGTCCCTTACACCATAAGCAAAGTGAACTCAGAGTGGACCACAGATGTAAATTAAGAGCTCAGACTCTATGATTTCTGGGGTCTTTTTTCCAGCAGTAAAATGTGGTTATATGAAAAGAAAAATTCATCCCATAAACACTTATTGTTTATCTGCTATGTGGCAGTCATTATGCTATGTGCTAGGCAAGATGCATATCCTTAAGATCCTCTCAATCTAATGAGGTAGAAAAAGCTTACAATATTTAGTAATAGCACAGAAGTAAATACAGTGTTATGGCTCTTTTGGCTTCAACTGCTACTTATATACAACTCTTCTCAAATTCCAGACTCATATATCCAACTGCTATTGAAATCTCCACTTAAGTAGTATTTATTCCTTCCCCTTCTTTACCCTTAAGATTTGAGTAACAGTAAGGATACATATGTGACTGTGAAATAAGTCCACCTGAAACACAAAGATAGAATTCTGTGATCTGGGGAAGTTCATGGTAACTACTTCAGTATATAGGGGGAAACTACCCTGTAATCAAATGCTGTGACATCTCAGAGTAAAACAACTGATTGAGATCATAATAGTTTTGTGTTAGTTTACTTCAGGTTTTGCCCATTCCTCACATCCTAGCTAAAAACAAACAAAAAAAACTTTTATAAGAGGCTTTTGGATTTTAGAATCCAAACAGATAACTCTCTGGCCATCCACTAAGATGTCTCAAATAAAATGCAATTATCTGGTAACGATGAAGTCCAACTGGTTCTTTCTCGTCAATATTCCATGAAGTCTGCTATTTCTTTCTATTTTGTATTTATGACCTTAGTTCAGACGCTCATCTTTACTCATCTGAGTTACTGAAAAGGCTTTCTACTTCCAATCTAATCTCTGCAATCCTGTCAGAGCTATTCCTCTAAAATGCAAACCTGATTGCACCTACATTTTTCAATGGCATTCTATTGCTTGTAGGATATGGCTCAAACTTCTTGCAAGATACACAAAATCACCTTTACATCACCTGGCCCTGTTTGCCTCTTTTGGCTCATCTTTGATCCTTTTGGCTATAGTACTTATATTGATGTTCTCTTGCAATTTAGGAGTTTTTATATGTGCTCCTGTCTCTGCCTAGTTCTTTTTTCTACTTTAGGTCTTAATTTTTTTTTTTTTTTTTTTGAGTTGGAGTCTCACCCAGTTGCCCAGGCTGGAGAGCAGTGGCACGCTTGCGGCCACCACAGCCTTGATCTCCGAACTCAGGTGATTCTTCCACCTCAGTCTTCCAAGTAGCTGGAACTACAGGCATGCGCCACCATGCCTGGCTAATTTTTTAATTTTAATTTTTTTAATTTAATATTGATTGATTGATTGACTGTAGAGACGAGGTCTCACCAAGTTGTCCAGGCTGGTCTCAGGCAATCTTCTTGCCTCTGCCTCCCAAAGTGCTGGGATTACAGGTGTGAGCCACTGCGCCCAGCTGATTAAATGTTTTTTTCCTAGGAAAGGTAATTCTGACCATGGTAACCAAAGTAACTTCTCAGGAGGTAACATTTAATCAAGACCTAAAAGGATGATGTAGTGTTTCTGAAAGCATGTCATATATATGATGCATTTTTATTAGAAAGAATATAACTAGAACATCAAATCAGTGATTTGCTAATTATATAAGTTCATTAAACTAGAACAAGTACATAACAGACTGGGTAGTATGGAGATATAGCAAAAATCACAAAGCTCGTTTAGGATACACTGTTAATGGATATGATGGCAGGGTAAGGAAACAAAAGGAATAAAGAATGTTTTCCAGTATTCTAGCTTGAACACATACATGAGTATACACACAGCATTGAAATAAAGAAGAGCTGAGTCAGAGCTGGAAAAGTTGAAGTTCAACTGTGGACAGTTTGAGAAGTCAGTGAGATGTCCAACTGGAGACCGTTAGGCAGCAAATACTGTGCAACTCAGAAGGGAGACTGGGTTGAAAAGAGTGGTTATTATGGTACTTAAATCCATGGGAATGGATAAGATTACTTAAGAAGAAATTACAGAGAGAAAAAAGGACTAGGACCAAACCCTGAGAAACCCCCAAATTTAGAGGTGATACGGAAGAAAAATTAGAAAAGGAGACTGAGGAGAATAGGCTGGTAAGGTAACAGAAAACCAGAAAAATATGGGATCATAAAGTCAAAATGGAAGAGTATTCCAAGGAGGAATTGTCAAATGTGTCCAGTCGGCTGACAGCGCTTATTCAAGAGGACAAAAGGAAAGTATCCACTAGGTTGAAACATGTAACATCTTCGGCAACACTGACAGAGGTTTTAAAGCAGGAGTAGAAGCCAGGTCAAGTACATTAAAAAGTAAATGGAAAGCGAAGAAATAACCAACAATGAAGTTGAACTATGAGGTGGTCCCACTCTATGAATGATCACAGAAGAAATTACTGAGTCTACTTTTTTCTTTTCTTTCTGGCCTTCTTGAGTTTTCCTTTAATGTTTCTTTTTTCTTCCTTTCCTGAAAATGTTTTGAACCTGTCAGTTATAACATGTGATTCTTACAAATCACAGATCACAGTGAAATCACAGATCACAGTGAAGAAGAAAACTGACAGTCAATCTATTTTAGAGATTATTGCAGGAACTGCTAATCTGTATTGCAGAAATAGATAAAAGACATGTTTAATGAAAAAATTTAGTCCTATCTTTTTACTTATTTTTCTTTTTGTATCATGTTCAAATTATCATGATCAAAGATTTTGGTAATTATTTTTGTAGTCAGAACAGAGCAGATGATGTGGAAGATACAGAAATGTGGTATCTGGATGGATGATAGTCTTTGAATATCACTAGGTGCTGTGTGAGTATAATGGAATACATTTATCTTGTCATCTGGCTAATGTAAAACGGAAAGCTAAGGTACTGACCAATAAGAATTTCAGAACTGAAAGAATTCAACTAGGCTTAGATGAGCAAAACTCGATCACCAAGCACTGCTAGTTTCTAAAAACAGGTCCACTGTCAGTGGCAGGCTAGGAGGTTCAGAATTAACTGAGGAACTTTAAAAAACAGATTCCTAGGCCTTACCACAAAGATTTTGATCCAGCAGATATGAGGTGAGATTTAGAATCTGCATTTCTAAATCTCTTCAGGATGTCTGATATACAGTTAGACTGCAGAAGCTGACGCTGCAGAGTCTCAAATTTGCAGGTGTTAATCTGTTGCTAAAGTAGTAAGAGAAGCACAGAATCATAAAATTGTAGCACTTGGAGGACTTTTAGAAAATGCCAAGTTGAAACTTCCTATTTTTTTCCAGTTGGGAAAATTAAGAATCCTGACTAGTTCACAGTTACAACAGTCATGGCTAGATCTTTTGCCTTGTGCTACCTTCAGTTGTTATTTAGTTAACTTATATAGGTAATGGGTTTTTACTTTAAGTAGAGATATTTTAATTTAACTAAAATCACTAGATATTTCTTCTGCTTTACTGCAACCTGTAAGAGTGGATGCTGAAATTCAGTGGATGTTTGCTGAAAGAAGGAATTGTGCATTCTTGTCTATGAAGAGTTGCAGGGGTATCTTTATAAATCTTCCTCAGGTCTCAGTCATCATAAAAGTTAAAGACCACAGCTTTTAGATTATATCATTTCTTAGAGGGAATGGTTGATATATGACATGTGAAAGCAGGACCACTTCATCAGGTTAAAAAAATTACTAAAAGAACTACTTTTCTTGGAGTCACTGAGTCAGGTTACAGTTTTTAGGTAGTGAAAAATCTATAAAAAATAATTGAAAAATTGCTTCAGGGACAAATGGAGGGAAAAAATAGTCAACCTCCTGTTTAGGGTTTAGGGTGTGAACTAATACCACAGCTGTCACCCTGACAGTAATTCCTGTCTACTATTTATAAACTTAAAGAGTTAAAAGTACAGGATGACAAATTGTTCTAAACACAATGCAAAATAAAATAGCCTCAACGTTCAAAATTTAGTCCAATAAGTAAAATTCAAAACTGTATCACTCTAAAGCAGAATAAGGCTGTGCAAAAAAAGATAAAATTTGAAATAAAAGGAAGACAAAGAATTTCTGAGTAAAGTATGAGTCAAAGTGCTAAATTAAGCCAAGATGCTATAAAAAGGAAAATAATTTGAAAGACTAAAACATAGAAAGCAAAATTCTAGGAAGACTAAGGGGCTAACAGATAAAAAGATAAAAGCAAAAGAAACACACACACACACACACACACACACAAAACCCTAAAACAGGTATGAGCTAAGAAAAGGGTACAAATCAAATTAAAACTAGAAAAAACAGATAAAATTAGATTAAAAAGAAGCTGCCCAAGTTTCCATCAAAATGGATACATGTGATTAATGTATACAATGAGATATTATTTAGCTATAAAAGGAAATGAAGTTCTGATCCAGCTACAACATAGGTGAACCTTGAAAACATCATGTTAAGTTCAGTGGAATTTTACACTTAATATTAAAATCATAAAATATGCTAAAATACTCTAAGAGTATCATCCCCACATATAACTTAAGGAACCTAAGGAACATAAGAAGTAAAAGGCATGAGAGGTATGTCAAACAGGCAGCAGCACAAATAGTTTAATCTCAAATAAGTAGGATGACCATATAATTTACCAACCTAACCAGAGCACTTCGGGGAGGAAAGGGGACACTATTAATAATTACACAGGAAAAAAAAATTACACAGGGACAGCATGTATAGAATGGGACTATCCCAGGTAAACCAGGGTATAGTGGTTACTCTACATTTAAGGGCAATCAGGTCCTCAAGGTTGAGTTCATGTCCATAGCTTGGAGTCTGGAAGAAGTTCAATAGTCTGAGAGTGTCTTCCAAGTGAAAAATGCAAGACTGTATTTCATTTTTTTACAGAGAAACAAATTGCATACATAACCTTTACTTAAGTTTCCTCCTAATTCAGAATTCACAAAGTAATTAGCTTACTATTAGCTTTTACTAAGAGCTATAATTTGGTATTCTAGGCATTTTAGAAAGCTGAATTACATTTTGAAATGTACTGGCAGGTACACTAAGGAAGTTCTGAGGTGAGTCATTTTTTAATCAATCTACATTTCTAAATATTACATAAGCACTCTATAAATACATACATATACATTTTTATACTTATATTTATCTATAGATAACTGAGTCTGGAAATTTTAAAAATCAAGATAGAATTACTGAGAAAATTAGTAGCTCTTCCTATTCCATCTTTATTTTTAAACGAATTCATCTTAATCACCTACAATAGGTTAACTTAAAGCGTCCATACCTTTTGTGAGAAGCTCCGACTTGGGATGTTGCTTGCTAACTCTGATATCTTGGGTTTATTCTGAAGACACATGGTTAGGTGATATTTTTTCAATTTTATTCTATTGTAATAATGATCAGCGAAGTGACAGTGATTGAACTGCTGTCTCTGCATGCATTTCCCAAGGTGAGGAATACTAAACTTCAAAGCTTGGAGAAATAATCTGGTCTTCTGCTGCATGATAGTAAAGTCCCTGGTTTAATCCTCCCTTTGGGGCTGCCAGCAATGAATGATTTACAGGTCTGATTATAGAGTAGTGAGTTCTCAGAGCATTTAAAAATGATCAGCTGTTTTCATTTCTCCCTTCAGGGCGATGCACCCCTCAGGTTACCAGTAACTTCAGACAGCTGATAACTTAGGTTAAATAAAACTAAAAACTTGGAAGAACTTAAAGTTTCATTCAAATCATACTTCTTGGCAGATGTGAATTAAATGTCTCATTTGTAAGGCCAATCCTATCAGGCTGAGTCAAACTATGCAGCACTGATTCTGGTGCACATGCAAACTAAAACAAAAAACAGAAAAGAATCAAAATAAAATATTGCAAATAAGTACAGGCATGAGGGGCATCTCAGGAACACTGAGGGCTTCAAAATGGCTTTGATCTTACACAATTCTGAACACATCTTTGAAATGTATATGGGGGATAAACTGGAAGAGCCTAGTTATTTAATAAAGATGGGGGAGGGGAAATTAATCCCTGTTGAGTACTGACTACATGCCAGACGCTTTTATCTACTTTGTCTAATTTAAATTTTATATGGACTTGATAAAGTAGCTATTATGATGCTCATTTTACAGGTGAGTAAACTGTGACTCTGGGAGATTTAAGAAACTGCCCCAGGTCACCTGGACAGTAAGTAGTCTAGCAAAAAGTCCAATCTATTTAGCTCCAAATACTGGGCATAATGAACGACTGGACTTTATTGTTACATAGGTATTTAGTAAAAAGGTAAAAAACAACAGCCACAACAAAAACTGTACGATGCACAAATTAAAATGTGAGGCCACCTCTGGTTTCTACTGATTAATGGTCATAGCTAGTAAGGAGTTAAGAGTCCGAGGGACCTAGGTTCAGGTCTTGGCTTCTACACGTAACTACCTGTGTCTCTGGGCTTCAGATAATTCATTTGCAAACATGAAATAATACCACCATGGACCTAGAGCTGCCGCTGTTGTAAGAATAAAATGAGACAACTGATCTGCAGACCTCAATACAGTGCCTAGCACGTAGTAACCACTCAGTAATCTAGGCATGTTACACACTGTTGCACGTCATCATGGAACCTTCCACAAAATGCCCCCTGGTATCAAAGAACCAGAACACTGCGTCAAATTTACATAGATCTGATCCGCTACCACGACCCTGCCCCCCCCGCCCCCCAGTCCCCTCTGTGTCTCAGCAAAATAACAGGTTACTGGGGCTAGGGAAGCATCAGCCGACATTAGCAAAAAAAAAAAAAAAAAAAAAGACCCTGAAGAACAAGGTCTGCAAGGCCCTAAATCGCTGTCTCTGCCCCCATAGCCTCCACCCATCCATCTTTCATATTCAAGGAGGAGACGATATGCAAGGTTTAGGGATGGGGGTGGGGAAAACAAATGGGTGCTCCCTGGAGAACCTATTCATTTTCCCTGTGCAACTCTCCACCCCAGAAAAGAGGCGACCTGAGTGCAAGAGGGACCAGGTGACATGCAGTGATGGGACACGGGTCAAAAAGCGAGGGCCAGGGGACGGAGGGGCGGCTGGGTGGGGGGAGGAAGGGGAGAAAGGAAGACACCAGCACCCCTCCCCCCATACGTACGCAAATAGAAAGAGTCAAGTCCGACTCTGGGCACAAGAGAGTGAAGGCAAGCCTGAGAACCCGAAGCTCTCAGGGAGGAGCTGCTGTCACCTCAAGCGCGTCCAGCCGAATGTGCGTTCCGCAGCCTGCAGAGCGACAACCTACTCAGAGCCGCCCAGAGCCGGTTTGCAGCACGCCGATCTACGTAACCGCAACCTAGCACGAGCACGAGGCAGATTTCGCCATCTTTACTGTGGTCACGGATTCTCCTTGCACTCCTGATCCTCCAGTCTCCAAAGCCTTGGGCCCTTTGCTAATATTCTGAACTCGGGAAGAAGCAGGGAAGAATAAAACAGTGAGGGACAGCGTCCCATTAGCTTTGCCCCCGCTCTCTCACCCACTGGTCCGCCCTCACTCAAGATGGCTACCAGCAAAATGGTGCAATGACGTAATAGCGATGCCCCGGTTGCCAAGGAGACGCGAATACCGGAAATGCGGAACTCGGGGAGGGCGCGCGCGCGCAAGGGCCGTGGGAGAGGGGCCGGGCGTCGCAGGTCCTGACAGGAAAAAAGTAGGCAGGTCCTGGCAGGGGAGAGCTATAGCGGCAGCACCTGCGGGTGTAGGAGGCTCCAGGGAGATGGAGTCGCAAGTCGCGGACGCCGGGGCCAGCGAGACTGCTCGAACCGCAAGCGGGGGCGCGGCAGTTGGCGGGGCCGCTCGGGGGCCAGCAGTCTCGGCGCCCCTGGGAGCCGCCCGGTGGAAGCTCCTGCGGCAGGTAAGGGAGAGCCCGCTCGCTCACCTTTGCCTCTAGCCACTCCCCTTCAGGTACCGGGCAAGCGGGCGGCTGCCGCTCGCTCTCCTTGTCACTTGTGGGACTTCCCTCTCAGTTTGTCGGCAGCCCCCTGAGAAGCGCCCCCTCGCTTCATCTAAGCAAGCGTCTCAGCCAAAAGAAGGGATCAAGTGGGGCTGGGCGGGAGGGGGACAGCCATGGCTGAGCTCCTGGAAAACTCAGATCGAAGTGGAAGAGCCCCCTCTAGACTCTGATTTCGTCTGGGGGACCTTTTCCACTTGCCAGGCTGGTCGATGCGCCCACCACTCCTCACCCCGTGCTGCTTTTCTTCTCCTGCTTCTGTTCTGCCCCTTGCCCCCGGGTTTCTTTCCCTTGCTTAAGTGCCTGCTTGGTTCTAGTTACCGATGCCTGGTCTACAGCCCCTGACCCGAAGTCAGCGTGGTTGACTGTGTTGGGGCTGTGACATTGCACGCGTTCCCTCGGGTTCTTCCGTATGGAAGAAGCGTGGAAGGAGCGGAGCGTGGAAGGAGTGGAAAGGGCTGCCCCTCCGTCTCTCGCTTATAACTTCACTCTGGTGCAAGTTTGACGGCCGTGCTGGCTTGTGATCACGGACGTTCTTTGCAAACTGCTTGAGCTGAAGGCTGCTTCTTATTGCACAGCGGTGTTATGCCTCTACCTGGCTTCCTGCTGAAAACTTCATCCAGGAGAATATTTTTTCCATTTCTGATTGCTGTATTTGGGAAAGAGTTTCCCAGCTATTGCCGCCTTACTTGAGATTGTGCTTTTAAGTATTTTGGGGTTACTTAGTTTGCAGTTGTCTCGAGTCACCTTTTCATTAGTTTTTAAAAAATGAGTTTATGACATAATATGTTACAGCGATGAGTTAAGTAGATCATTAGATTTAAGTAAGATCATTTATTTACTCATGCATTGGGGATCTTTTCAGAGCATTAATGATTTGGTTTTGCAATTAATGTTACAAGTGGTATTATAGGATAATAAATGCATATCTCCAAGATCATCATAGGAACTGTCTACAGTGAAGTAAACATCTGTTAAAATGGAATTATCAAAGTAGTAAATTAGGGCCTTGAATTAATAAAATCTTCCTATACCTGTTAAGATACACACTACTCTCCTCTTTTGCTGTCTTGTGACATGACTTCAGTGATTCTTAATATAGTAAAAACTGAAGTTGTCCAGCACTTATGTTCATTGTAAATTGCAGTCTAAATCAGGACAGTGACAACAATGACAAGTTTCAGCTATGATTGCCATATGAATTCCCCACACGTTTTGACAGTTGATGTTTTGGTATACCTGTGCCTGATCAGAGAGTCTTTTATCTTCTTTTCTACTTGGCAAATGACTGTCATCCTTCACACTTCCATTTTGATCTGTTCTTTTGTGAAGCCATCTCTAATGCCTCTGGGTTGACTTAGATTCTCAGCCCACTCTACTCATAAACTACTCATCGTATTGTTTTATGATCATTTGATCAGTCTCTCTTTCTCACTAGCATGGGTGTTCTCCAGGGGAAAACACTATGTTATATTAATTTACATGCTCTGCACCTGGCACACTGCCTGGCTAATTGTTTTTTTTTAGTAGATATTATCATGTGTCTGTGGAAAGCTTGAGAGTAAGGACAGTTTTTAAGTGGCCCATAGCACCTAGACTTTAGTGTATTGTATCGGTTAGCTACTGCTGAGTAACAACCACAACACCATAGTTGGTGTTTATTTTGTTGATGCATCTGGGGACCACATAGGAGTTGACTGACATTGGCTTTGATCACCTTGGTGGCTCTAGGCTACATGTTTGGTCCACATGCCTCTAATCCTTGGACTAGTTGGCTGACATGTTCTTACGGTGATGGCAGAGGTGCAAGAGAGCAAGCCTGACTGAAGTAATACATTTCAAGCTCCTGCTTTGTCTCTTGTCTGCTAATACCATGTTGGCCAAAGTAATATACTTGACCAAACCCAAAGTCAAGGACTAAGGAAGTATAGCTCTTTTCTTGGAGATGACAAGGAGGAAGTAAATATTTTTATATAATAATCTAATCTATCATACATATTAAACATTTGCAAGCTTTTAGTAAAATCGTTTCAAATGAGTGGATCATTCATATCTTAACTCATTTGCAATTGCTGACGTGATCTACATCATTCCAAGTTCTGTTCCTGGTTGCTGCTGATGTGAACTTACGTCTTTGCAAATTCTGTTTCTGAATGCTGCAACATTGCCATATGTGTGTGTTACTATATTTTGCTTGAAAATGAATAGTGAGGCAAGGAGAGAGAAAGTTAATTGATATAATTGTCTGATAGCAACTGGGCAATGTTGTTATTGATTTACGTAGTTGGTAACAATTGCAAGTTGGTCATCATTTTGTTGCAATTAGTGTTGTATACTTGTATTTTGATATTTCAGGGCTTTTATACATCAACATTAAAAATAATTTACCATTATGGAAAATGAGGAAATATATGCTAATGAGATTTCTGAGGTGAAAGGTGAATCCAGTGAACTTATTAGTGATAGTGAGACAGATAGTGATAGTGATATAATGATGCAATGTAAATGAAGAAATATATATATGTAAGACATATATAATATATATTCGGTTTATAATCTGAATAAAAATATGAGGTACGGAATGCTAGTCAGAGTTGTATCTGAGGCAAATATTGGATGTGTCTGCAACTTTCAGCTGTATTGTGAGAAAGGTGACAATTTAGAAAAGACCATTTCACTTGTACTTAGCAACAGCAGTTTGCAGCAATCAGCTTCAGATTTTTTTTTCTTTTCACCCACTCTCAGGAAAGTGAACAGTCTGCCGATCGTGAATGTGTTAATATGCCTCTAGAACTGGAACACTGTGAGGAATCTAAATGATGCTAGAGACATGTGACTCCTTTTCTCACTTGTGGGACATCTTACTGACATCTGCTTCTGTCTGCTTGTTTTCTCCCTTATGACGCAGGCTTTTCATTACCCTGTAGGGCTCCAATGCTGTCACATGGCCCTTGACTTTATGATAGTCAATATTTTCTATGTTTTGTAATTCACATTTTGGAGAGAAAACCTGTGAACCTAGTTCATCATTTGGTACATGATAGGTTGTCAACATTTGAGTCTACTGTGTGCTAAAACTAGATGGGCTCTGAAAGTTTATGAATCAATATCAATAGAGGCTATGGATGTTGTCCTGCTTTCCTCTTTGTTAAGACATATTACCTGATGGCAAGGATGGCCATTGGCAACTCCAGGCTTTCATAATCCATCCAGTAATTAAGAAGCCATTGTTGGCCTGGCACAGTGTCTCATGCCTATAATCCCAGCACTTTGGGAGGCCTAGATGAGAGGATTGCCTGAGCTCATGGATTCGAGACCAGCTTGGGCAACTTGGCGAGACCTCATTTCTACAATAAATCAAGAAAAATTAGCCGGGTGTGATGGCCATGCCTGTAGTTTCAGCTACTTGGAAGACTGGGAAGGAAAGCCTGAACCAGCAGGTTGAGGCTGCGGTGGCCATGAACATGCCACTGGACTCCATCCAGCCTGGGTGACAGAGTGAGACTCTGACTTAAAAAAAAAAAGAAGCCACCATTTCCCCCCCCAATATCCAAATCAGTCCTCCAAATGACTGCTAGACCAAGGTTGCAATTGCTGTGTATAGAATGGGTCACTTTAGCTAACCTGGGTTATCAGCCACCCTGTGGCAGGAAAGAAACAACCTCACCAGAATTGTATGGAGTAAGGGAGAGGCAGTTCCCAAAAGGAATGACTGAAGGGCAGATGGAAAAGTAGCAATGGTCAGTTCAAACTTAAACACATATTCACAAACACCTATGGAATGAAAAATTTTGCCTACAGGTCTGAATGAATACTGAGCTGAATAATCTGATTAGTGGACTATTTCATAGTACAATTTATATTAAAGTAGAATGTTTTTTACCTGGATTGGCTCATTGAGAAGTTTGTCAAAGAAATGAATAATGATAGTGATACATATTCTAAAGTGAAATTATCATCTGATTGCCAAATCTTAGATATCTATAATTTAAAATTTGTAATTAATTTTTTTTCGAGTCACGGTCTCACCTTATCACCCAGGCTGGAGTGCAGTGGCATGCTCTTTTTCTACTGCAGCCCGGATCTGCTGGGATCAGGCGATCCTTCCACCTCAGCCTCCCAAGTAGCTGGAACTGCAGGTGTGTACCACCACGCCTGACTAATTTTTAAAATTTATTGTAGAGTCCAGGTCTCATCGGGTTGCCCAGATTGGTCTCAAACCCCAGGACTCAGGTAGTCCTCTTGCTTTCACCTCCCAAAGTACTCGAATTACAAGTGTGAGCCACCATATCCAGCCTAAAAATTTTTGTAGTTGACTTTCCACACCTAAATTGGTTGTACATTTTTAAGCAACGTACCTTTATCTTTCTAAAACATTCAACTTAGTTTTTATGAAAGCAACAACTTTTAACCCTTTTATTAGTTTTGTACTATTTAATTAATGATCAGTTAAATGTTTAATTGATGACAGTATTTAACTGATGGCAAAGTTGCAGAAACGTAGTCAACACCATCTTTCCTTATTTCAATTCTCCTGTTAGTGCATCTAGTTAGTTAAACTAAAATCACATATGAAACTGTGGCTGCTAAGGATTCTGGGAAATGTAGTTTCTAGCTTTCTAGCTCTATAACATAGGCTGTATCTTGGTAGTTGAAATGGATGTTTTATGCCAGTCTACTGTACTCTATAAGTAGAGGTATTAAGGGTGTGGTCTGTAGTCAGAGAGACTGGATTTTATTTGTTTGTTTGTTTGTTTTTTTGAGTTGGAGTCTCACCCTGTCGCCCAGACTGGAGTGCAGTGGCCGCTCCCGGCCACCGCAGCCTCGACCTGCTGGGCTCTGGCGATCCTTCCGCCTCAGCCTTCCGAGTAGCCGAAGTTACAGGCATGCGCTACCACACCCGGCTGATTTTTTGATTTTTTGTAGAGATGAGGTCTCGCTGCCCAGGCGGGTCTCGAACCTGCGGGCTCAGGCAATCCACTCACCTCAGCCTCCCAAAGGCGTGGGATTACAGGCTGAGCCACCGAGCCCGACTGAGACTGGATTTTAACCCTAGTTTTAAAACTTTCTAATTCTCTAACCTAGGGAAAATTACTTAACTGCCCTGTGTCCCGGTTTCCTCTCTCATGTAAAGGATATCTATCTATCCCATAGGGTTGTTTAAGGATTTAATGAATAATGTGTTAAGTTTGCATTAATTCTTATTTAGTTGTTTGGTGTCATCTTCTAGTGAGCAGACTGGGCCTGGAGTTTTTTTTGTGTGTGTGTTAAGTTTTTAATTTATGAATTCAATTTTTAAAATTGTTTAGGATGGCTCAGCCTGTAATCTCGCACCTTTGGGAGGTTGAGGTGAGTGGATTGCCTGAGCCCGCGGGTTCGAGACCCGCCTGGGCAACTTGGTGAGGCCTCATCTCTACAATAAGTCAAAATGAGCTGGGCGTGGGAGCGCGCGCCTGTAGTTCCAGCTACTTGGAAGGCTGAGGCGGAAGGATCGCTGGAGCCCTGCAGGTCGAGGCTGCAGTGGCTGGGAGTGACCACTGCACTCCAGTCTGGGTGACAGAGTGAGACTCCACCTCAAAAAATAAATAAATAAATAAAATAAAATAGTTTAGGACTATTCAGATTTTCCATTTCTTCTTGTGTCAGTTTGGTAGTTGCGTTTTTTTCTTTTAGGAATTTGTCTATTTCATCTAAATTTTCATTTAGCTTTCATAATATTCCATTGCCATTATTTTTAATGCCTAAAGGATCTATAGTGATCTCCCATATCACACTGGTACTTCTTTTTTTCTAATTGGCGTTATCAGAGATTTATCAATATTTTCAAATAAATAGCTTTTAGTGTTATTGATCCTCCCTCCTATATGTTGGTTTTCTACTTCATTAACTTCTACTCATTTGGGGACCTAATTTGCTTCTTTTTCTAATTTTTTGTAATGAATACTTAGCTTATCAACTTTTGTTCTTTCTATAAATTTCCCTCTGAACATAGCTTTAACTGCATGTCACAGGTTTTGAAATGTATTTTTATTATAATTCAGTTCAAAGTACTATGTAGTTTTCACTGTGCATTCTTTTTTTGGGTTCATAGGTTATTTAGAAGTATAGTGCTTAATTTATAAATATATTTGGCTTTTCAGATATCTTTTTAACAATTTATTTTGTTGTTGATGACTAAGAAGGTGTTTATATCTTTAAAATTTTTCTGTCATGGAAAATGTCAAACATATACAAAACTGGAGAGAATAGTAAATCATAACTCAGGTATCCACAAACTTCAACAATTTTTAATTCATGATCAAGTTTGTTTCTTCTATCTTTTCCTATTAGTTTCCCCCCATTATTTTGAAGCAAATTTCTGATATCATTTTTTTCTTTAACTATTTCCCTATGAACCTATAAAAGATACAATTAAAAAATATAATCACTTTACCATATCACATCTGGAGTAATTTATTGATGTCATGAAATATCTAGTCAGTTTTCAAATTTTCCCCATTATCTCATTATTTTTCGTAATGATTATTATTTTGAAACAAGATCTAAATAAGATCCATACATTGTTATTGGTTTACAGCTCTCATAAGTCTTTTATTTTTATTTTGTTATTATTTTTAGAGACAGAGTCTTGCTCTATTGCCCAAGCTAGAGACAGAGTCTTGCTCTTGTGCAGTGGTGCAGACATAGCTCAATGCAACCTCAAACTCCTAGATTTGAGTGATCCTCTCATCTCAGCCTCTCTACTATTTAGTACCATGGGGGTGTACCACCAGACCCGGCTAATTTTAAAAATTTTTTGTAGAGGTGGAGGCTCACTATGCTGCCCAAGCTGGTTTCAAACTCCTAGCTTCAGTGATCCTCTCACCTCAGCCTCCCAAAATGCTGGGATAATAGGCTTGAGCCACTACACCCAGCCAGTGTTTTTAATCTATATATTCCATCTGTTTTTCTCTTGTTCACCCCTTGCTATTTATTTATTGGAATGTGTTGGTCTTGTAATGCTTCCCATAATTTGAATTTTGTTAACTGCACCTTGATGATGTTGTTTAATGTGGTCTTCTATCCCTTGTATTTCCTATTTCGTATAAGGTGGTAGATACAGAGGCTTGATCAGATTAAGAGTTTATATTTTTTGTTTTGTTTAATTGGTCAGTATGGTGGGGATATCAACATTCATCAATAATCACAGTGATATCTGGTTATTACTTTTGTGGTTATGCTCTCCTAGGCTTATGAATTCATGAGAGAGTTGATGAATTGTGATATTCTGTCATCCTTCTTCTTTTACTTAGGATATCGCTATGAAAAGAAACTTACCTTTCTATTTGGGTACTCTCAGTTGCAGGTTATATAGGAAAGATGGATAAATACTAGATTCTATCTCCTTATTTACTAGTTTTCAAAATAAGTTGATTCTTTAGCATCTTTGAATTGTCATCAAGGAGGCATTTAAAAACATACCATTACAAACAATAATATGTTTTGATTCTGTTACATGTATTACTTTTACTAATATGATATCCTCTTATCTTAGTCTATTTTCTGTTGGTGTAACACAACACCCGAGGCTAGGTAACTTATAAAGAAAAGAGGTTTGTTTGGTTCACAATTCCAGTGTCTATAAAGTCCAAGAGCATAGCGCTAGCATCTGCTCAGTTTCTAGTGAGAGTTTTCGTACTGTGTCATATATGCCAGAAGGTCAGAAGGGATGCGGACATGTGTGAAGGGGCAAAACACCGTGATGTCCTTGCTTGACAACAACCCATCCTTGGCAGAAGTTACCTAGTCTCATGAGTGAGAAATCACTACCATGAGACTTGCACCAAATCAACCATGAGGGCAGAGCCCCATGACCCAAACACCTCTTATTAGACCCACCTCTTAAAGGTTTTGCCTCCCAACATTGCCTGTCTGGGAGCAAAGGTTCCAACATGAGTTTTTGTGAGGACCCTTAAACCATACCACCCATCTTCAAAGGACCCTCTTCAAATTGACTCCTGAGTTTTTTTTTTTTTACATAACTCATTGTTTTTAAAAGTAGGTATCTTGTTTTCTTGTGTACAGGATGTTCCAGGCTCATCTTGTACGATACCTGCCATTTCTCCAAGAGGCCTTACTTTATTTTAATAAAAAATGGTGTTCAGATACAGTAATGTGGCCACTAGGTATGCTCATTGCCACTAGTTTTGTCATTGTTTTTAGATCTTTTCAGTGGTCAGATGTAGAAAACATATGTATAGTTTTTAATAGTTAATAGTTTAATTATTAGTTTATATTATACCTCTGTTCAGTTTCAGAGCCACAGGGTTTTTTGTTTAACCTTATCACTCTTACATCTTTATCTCCTTTTTCCCCACACTTAAAAACCTGGTGTTCAGTGACACCAACAAAATTATTTGTTTGATTTATCCTAAAACACACACATACACCTGCAGGCTCAGAATAATATACCTGCCCCTGCCTAAATAACCTTTAAAATTCAACTTTTACCTCCTAACTCTACTGGCTGTTAAAGGTTTTGTTTGTCTTCTCAGTTCTGCCTTTTGGAATTGACACATGTTCTCAGAAGAAAAGTGGTTGCAAAAGCCAGGGTCACTCACCTCTCTAGGTTTGTCTCCTTTTAAGATACCAGATTGGTAAAGTTTTACTATCTTTGTTCTCCAATATCTTCAAGTAATGTTTTTAACTATTTTGCCCATCTTTTCTAGTTGTCTTCAGTAGAAAGTGTGTCTGAATGATCTAATCTGCCATTATCAGAAGTGAAACTTTAGCACTTAAATTTTGAACATATAACTTATGATATTTTATAACGTAACTTCAGTATTTGATTTTATTTTAAAGGTTCTGAAGCAAAAACACCTGGATGATTGTCTGCGACATGTATCTGTAAGAAGATTTGAATCATTTAATCTGTTTTCAGTAACTGAAGCCAAAAAAATGGAAACTGAAGAGATTGGTGCATGGGTCCAATATACAAGTGTCTTCTATCCTGAATATAGTATCTTCTTAAGGTAACTGTTACTCTAGTTAAGATTTTTAAAAATTAGTTTTCTTTTATAGAAGAAAGTAATCTAATAAGAATCTTGTTATTCATTTGGTTGAGTTTGCAGATAAGCTTCTTGAGAACTTAGTTTTTGCAACTTTATGTTAGGAAATCTTGCTGTTTTAAATGGGTCTTGTTATATTGTCAGAATAAAGAAAAAAATGCTCAGAAATATGGTAGCATTTGAGGACAAGGTATGTTGCAAATCAAAGGGTTCATTTATCCATTCTCTCAGAGCATTTGGTTATGACAAAAGGCAACTTCTTTTTTTTTTTTTTTTTTTGAGTTGTAG
>NW_007087380.1:592710-600335 GCF_000164805.1 Carlito syrichta | reverse complement strand
CACCTCAGCCTCCCAAAGGCGCGGGATTACAGGCTGAGCCACCGAGCCCGGCTGGCAGCTTCTTTATGAGGCAAAGAAGGCTGAGAGTGAAAACAGAATTCTTCCGTACTGCTCTATAGACTATAGTAGTAGTTAGCTTTGGTATTTTTCTCATTTATGTTTTGTCACTTTCCAGAATCGAATCTTAAAACTAGGAGGAGAAAACACTGATATTGTGAGAAGCATTCAGACTGTTCCAGCTTTAAAATTCATTAGAAAAGAGATGAGAGTTGCAAACTGAAGTAACAAGATACCACTTTTACTGAATTAATTTTCTCACAGTTATATTCTAGCATGTTGCAATATTACTGTAGGTGTTTGATTTTATAAAATCTGCCTTTTCTGACAGGATTTCACATTTTGAAAGGTAGGGAGGAGCACATTTACAGTAACTGTAAGAAGAGAAAAAAACATTTTAAGTGGAAATGTGACTGAATAAGGTTTAGGTGAGGCTAGGAGTAATTTTAGGAAAAAAATTCACAAAGGATATCTATTTATAGTATATGTTTCTTGAACTATTTTACCTTAAAACATCTAAGCTTTAAAAGACAACATAATAGCTAAAAAATTTGAGATTTAGATAAAAATTGACTAGGGTGGGCAGGGAAAAACCATTAGGATTTGGTTTCATAATATTTTTTTTTATTGAAAATGCCAAATAAAAGATACAAACTTATGAGTTTTTTAGGGTGCCTGTACATTCATTATGAGATTCTAATTAGAATACTCCATCTGCTTTGCATTCTGATGGAGATAATCACTTTAGTCCTTGGTTAGAAAGGAACGTACGTGAAATTATTATTATGTGCCAGGTACAGAGGTAAGTGCTTTGATGAAGTGACTTTCATGTAATCCTTATAATAACTTTGTGAAGTGGTAATGAGGATGGTTAAACAGTTGAACGTCAGCCGGTGTGGTGGCTCATACCTGTAATTCCAGCACTTTGGAAGGCCAACGCAGGAGAATTGCTTAAGCCCAGGAGTTTAAGACCAGCCTGGGCAGCATAACAAGACACCATCAGTACAAAAAATATAAAAATTAACTAGGCATAGTGGTGCATGGTATGCCAGTTACTCAGGGAGCTGAGATGAGAGAATCACTTCAACCCAGGAGTCTGAAGTTACAGTGCAGTGATTGTGCTGCTGTACTTCAGCCTGGGCAACAGAGCGAGACTCTATCTTTTATAACAACAAAAATGAAAAACAGTTGGAAAATAGTATGTGTAAGGAAATTAACGAGAAGGAAAACCATAGTGATCCAGTGAAGGTTTTTAGGTACAAAGATCTAAAACTTATCTTCTATATCTATTCTTGGTAACAAGAAACAGTAAGTATTAGTTATAGCAAGAAAAATTTCCTGACATTTTTGAGGGCCTGGAAAGGGGGATGTGAAATACTCTGTTCTTGAGTTCTTAAGTCATGACAATTGGAGATGATTTTCACGTTGTATTATTTAGGGCCTAGACTATAGGGGAAGCTGGGACTCTTCTCCAATAGCATGGTTGTTTGTGATATATTCATTTTTGAAAGAATAAATGCAAGTATATAAATATGACACTGAATCCTAAGTTATGGAGAAAGGCAAGTGACTGAGCTAAAATTTTGGCCTCAATGGCTACCAAATTTTTTCTCTTTTTGCAAACTGGTTTGTATCTTTCTGCATTAGTACAAACATAGCAATAGCTTAAACATACAGAATTTTAGAGCTGAATGCGATCTAAGAATACATTTTTAAAAACAATTGTAATGACCTTAATTATGGCTGACAGTTGAGCACCTACTGTGTGATAAGTACTGTTGTGAGTGCTTGCCCTATATTAGCTTCTTTAGCCCCCATAAACTATTGTTGCTGTTATTATCCTTATTTTACAGATGAGGAAAGTTAAGCACAGAGAGGTTAAGTAACTTTATAGAGGTCAAACAGCTGGTAAGTGATTGTGCCTGTGTTCAAACCTGGGTGGTCTGGTTATTTAGCCAGTACATTAAAAAATACTTTTTTTCTTTTTAAAAAGATGGGATCTTGCTATGTTGCCCAGGCTGGCCTCCAACTCCAGAACTCAAGTGATCCTTCCACCTCCTTCTGAAATAACTGTAGACTCAAAAGTAGTTGCAAAAATAGTGCAAAGCATGCCACATACTCTTTACCCAGCTGTCCCATATTGGTAACTTCTTATGTAATGCTAGTTGCAGTGTGCACTTTTAAATTCTACACTGTCCTGCTTCTCATGAGGCAATCGTGTGTCCATTCATTCATTTTACAGGTGAAGGACTTGAGGCCTAGATCAACTAATTTCCTCATTGATTATTCTGAGCATTCTATTTCCTCCTCCATAATCCTGTTATGATGTAGGAAATCACTGAAATTTTCTAGGTGGGGGGAGGAGTTCTGCCAAGATTAGTTCATTCCTTTCCACTGCCAATTTTGTTCACATTGATTTCTTGCAAATTTATCCTTTGCTTGTTTTCTGTTATCTGTCCAGTGTGGATCTCCATTCTTGTTCCTTTAATATCTCATCAACTCTTTTATCAACTTGTTTCCATATTTCTTTTGCTAACTTTATTCATTTCCTTCAGTATTATTTGAGTAGTGAGCACTCCAAACTTTTTTTCCCCTAAATACACCTTGCAATAGCCAAAAGTAGTGGTTAGCAAGGTAGTTTTGAACTGAAGTAGAATACCGTCACTTTCCTCTATATTTTTTAAGTTTTTGAAATCAGTACTATGACTGATTTTTAAAAAGTGATTAGTAGTCTTAAGTAAGCTCAAACAAATAGATATTTAATAGCACCCTCTATGTAGATAAGCAGAAAGGAATATCTACAATACTATTCCCAAGGAGCTTAAATATATGAAAAGTTAAATAATACAACTAATTTTTATTTATTTGCAAATAAATAAGAAAAGGTAGCCATCCAGTTAAATACTCTTACCAGGCTGTGCCTAATTCCCAGATGAGTGGAAGACTTCATACGTACTAGAAGTTTAGAGGTAGGAATGATTTTTGGAAGTGATTTTTAAAAAAACTAGATCTAGAAGCATTTGAAAGTTCTGAGAGAAAGAGAGAAATCATTTCAGATGAGGGTAAAGGCATCAGGAACTATGCAAGGTGAGAAAATGTAAGGCAGAATCATTACAAGCTAACGATGAGGCTGAGGCAGAAGGATCGCCTGAGCCCAGGAGGTTGAGACTGCGGTGGCTGTAAGCGTGTTACTGCACTCCAACTTGGGTGACAGAGTGAGACTCCAATTCAAAAACATAATAATAAACAAGAAAAAAACTAGGTACTTTGAAATCACAAATATCTAGATATTTACCCTCCTAGGGTATTCATTTCAATTCTAATATAGTCTTTAAGAGATAAAAATCAATCTTTAGGGGGTGGAAGGATTATCAAATACATATTATATGGCGGATCTACTCCAGGTTCTAATAAAGGGCTAAGCATTTGAGATGTTATAGTTTTCTCGTAGATCACAATTGTAAATCCCATTTTCACTTATTCAGTTCTTATCTCCTAATATTACCTGCCACTGCTCAACAGCAATGGCACATAAAGGGTGTTTAGTATTTGTTATCAATACGTGCTATTATTCCATCTTAAACTTTCCCTACACATTGATTTTTATCTCTTTAAGGTTGTATTAGAGTTGAAATGAATACCCTAGAGGGTAAATACCTAGATATTTATGAATTCAAAGTACCTAGTTGTTTCTTGTTTATTATTATTATTTTTGACTGGAGTCTATATCGCCCAAGCTGGGGTGCAGTGACGCATTCATGGCCAACGCAGCTTCAACCTCCTATGCTCAGGCGATCCTTCTGCCTCAGCCTTCCAAGTAGCTAGAACCACAGGTGTGCATGACCACACCTGGTTAATTTTTCGATATTATTGTAGAGACGAGTTCTTGCCAAGTTGCCCAGGCTGGTCTTGAACCCCTGGGCTCAGCAATCCTCTCGCCTCCACCTCCCAAAGTGCTGGGATTACAGGTGTGAGCCACAGCACCTGGCTTGTTTATATTATTAAAAGGCATAAGCAGTGGCCTAAATTAAAAGTTTGATCATTATTTTCTGTCAGCCTTATATGATGATACTTAAAATTAAAGAATAAAGGATTTCCCTTGGTGACTTTTCATGTGAAGCTAAAGTCTGAACAATGTTAAATTTAGATTATGAAATTCCTAAGATCCAGTGTCTTTTATGTATACCTGAGGTTGGTTGACTCTTTGTTCCAAAGTAAGTGTTGAGAGTTAGGAAATTAAAATCCAGGGTATGACTCCTAATTTATTCCTTGACAAGGTCTTCTTGCCTTTCTGGTACTTTATTTCTTAGAACCTTATGGAAGAGGCTCTTGTATATAGATACAAGTATAGAAAACTAAAATATACCAGGAGATGTTTATAATAAAATTCTTTTGTTAAAAATTTACTTTTTTGGCCGGACTCGGTGACTCAAGCCTATAATCCCAGCACTTTGGGAGGCCAAGGTGAGAGGATTACTTGAGTCCACAGGTTCAAGAACAGCCTGGGCAACTTGGTGAGACCTCATCTCTACAATAAATAAAAAAAAATTAGCTGGGTGTGGTAGTGCGCGCCTGTACTTCTGGCTACTTGGAAGGCTGAGATGGAAGGATCACCTGAGCCCAGCAGGTCGACACTGGGGTGGCTGTGAGTGTGCCACTGCACTCCAGCCTGGACGATGGAGGAAGATTCCAACTCGAAAAAAAATCTTTTTGCTTTTCTTTTCTTACAAACTGCAGTTTCTTTTTGTGTAGAGCTTGATGCGTAGATACTAGAAATTGCCCCCCCCCATTTCAACTTAATTTCAGTGTAGCAGAAATATGTGTATTCTGAAGCTTTAAAATATTTTCATTATATTGGAACCACAGAAGTGCCTGAGCTATTCATTTATGAGTGTATACGTGTCTCAGGTATAGAATAAGCCAAGAGGCTTGAACTGTCCTCCTTTTTTTGAATAAGCCTACGGTTGCTATGGTAATTGCTGAATTAGAAGGCTAGCACTCTTGACTTTTGGCTTGTCCTGGGAGCTTGGAATGGGCAAGAAGTCAAGAATGACTTTGTCTTTGACTGTGTTGCATCCTTCTACTACAAAAAATGCACTCTAGCAAGATCATGTATCGCTTCTCTAGGTAAAGGAAAAGACAAATCAACCCTCACTGACTTGTTTGTAGCCTGTGCGTGTCCAGTGAATAAAAACTAGTTATGGGAATGGTTCACTTGTGAAATTAGATGTATGGTAGGTTATTTTTTATGTGTGGTATGTGACTATTTGAAGCTTGGCAAGGCTGGAGTCTGAGACAAATATGAATACTGAATTTATATACATATAAATTTTTTTTTTTTTTAAGTCGGAGTCTCACTCTGTCGCCCAGGCTGGAGTGCAGTGGCATGCTCACGGTCACCCCAATGTCAACCTGCTGGGCTCCGACGATCCTTCTGCTTCAGCCTTCCAAGTAGCCAGAATTACAGGTGCATGCTACCACACCCAGCTAATTTTTTGATTTATTGTAGAGATGAGGTCTCGACTAGTTGCCCAAGCTGTTCTTGAACCTGTGGGCTCAGGTAATCCTCTCACCTTGGCCTCCCAAAGTGCTGGGATTACAAGTTGGAACCACCGCGCCCAGACTGAATTTATATTTAAAAGCATAATTTTAAAGTTGGCAATACTATTAACAAAAGAGGTGAGTATTAAAACAGCTCTTGGTCTCTTATTTAGAAGAAATTTTATAGAACCTTTAAAATATGATCTGGGGTTTACAGGAAAGTGTCAAATCTGCTGAGTCACATTTTCATGCATCTTTTTTTTTTTTTTCGTCAGGATCTCACTCTGTTGCTCAGGCTGGAGTTCAGTGGCACGATCACAGCACACTGTAGCCACGGTTCTCCTGCCTTGATCCTTCTGCCCCAGCCTTCTGATTAGCTGGGACTACAGGCACACACCACCATGCCTGGCCAGTTTTTAAATTTTTTTTGTAGAGGTGAGGTTGCCCACCTCGGTGTTGCCCAGGCTGTTCTCAAACTGCTGGGCTCAAGCAATCCTCCTGTCTTGGTCTCCCAAAGTGGGATTATAGGTGTGAACCACCATGCTCAGCAAGTTTCATGCATCTTAAATCAAAGATATAGGCTATTATAACTTAGCTTTCTAATTTGTTTTAAACTCCACAATTATTTATATAGTTTGCTTGCATATAAATAAAGTTTGAGCAAATTGAAATATTCTCTTGAACATTTTTCAAAGTTTTGTATATTATTTGTAGAAATCATCTCCTCATTTTCTGTAACTAACAGATATAAGACTGGAAGACATTTCTTTAACCATTTATTTTTGAAAGAACTCCAAAGCAGATTGCATCTAGAATCAAGTTTTTAATACCTTTTCTTTCTGAAAATCTCTCCTCTTTGTTCCACTCTCTGGCTTACTTTTTGGAAGGGCAGTTTTCTTTTAATCAAAAATTCACATAACATAAATTTGCAATTTTAGCGATTTTAAAGCGGCTTTTAGGATATTCGAAATGTTATGCAGATATCACCACTATCTAATTCCAGAACTTTTTTGATCACCTTATAAAGAAATCTCATGCCCGTTGGTTTCCATCTTCTTCCTCCATCTCGTTCTTGGCAACCACTAATCTACTTTCTGTCTCTATGGATTGTCTGTGCAGGACATTTTATGTAAAGGAAATCATACAATGTGTAACCCTTTATGTCTGTCTGCTTTCACTTAGCATAATGTTTTAATTTTAAAAAGTCACCCATGTTGTATTACATCCATGTTGTATCAGTACTTACCTCTTTTTTGGTGACGAATAATACTACACCATATGGCTAATATCACATTTGGTTTTTCATTCATCAGTTGATGGACATTTGATTGTGTCTACCTTTTAGCTATTATGAACAATGCTACTGTGAATATTCATGTACAAGTTTTTGTATGAAATATGTTTTTAATTCTCTTGGGTATGTACCTAGGAGTAGAATTGATGGGTGTGTGTGATAGATGTTTAAGTTTTTGATGGATGGCCAAATTATTTCCTATAGTGTCTGCACCATTTTGTATTTCTACTAGGAGTGTATGAGGGTTCCAATTTCTCCCCATGTTTGCCAGCACTTGTTAACTTTTCTTTCTTTTTTTTTTATAATCAATATTTTTTATTATGATATTGTGGGATACAGTTAAGGGTTAGGTATACAAATATGCTTTGTTCAGGCACCCTTGTTGATAAGAGGTGTCTTCCCGTCCCCAGACAGATATTTACTATTGTTAATCCCATCTCCCTTCCCCTCCCCCCCATAGTTTCCCACCACTGTCATTTATTTTCTTATAGTATTACGTTGGATGTTCAAGATCCACTATGTGAGTGAGAACATGTGATACTCAGATCCCTGTTTCTGTGAGAGGTCACTCAGTATTATAGACTCTAGTTCCATCCAGACTGCTGCGAAATTCATGATTTTGATCTTTTTTATGGCTGCATAGTATTCTATTGTGTATATGTACCACATTTTTAAAAATCCAGTCCTCTTTTGATAGACAGCATGGTTGCTTCCAGGTTCTTGCTATTGTGAA
>NW_007087380.1:583567-592043 GCF_000164805.1 Carlito syrichta | reverse complement strand
GTCTGTGGGCTGTCTCCCTGCTCTCTTGATGGTTTCTTTGGCTTTGGAGAAGCTTGTCAGTTTAATGAGGTCCCACTTGTCTATCTTCTCTCTTATGGCTTGTGGGTTTCAGGTTTTGTTCAGGAGTTGGATGCCAGTTCCGATTTCCATGAAGGTATGTCCTTCATTTTCTAAGTTTCTTATGGTTTGAGGTTTTACATTTAGGTCTCTGATCCATTTGGAGTTAATTTTTGTGTATGGGGATAGATCGGGGTCCTGTTTCAATCTTCTGCATGTGGTCAGCCAGTTTTCCTAGCACCATTTACTGAATAGGTTCTCTCCCCAGTGGTAGGTGGTGGAGGCTTTGTCAAAGATGAGTTGGTTGAGAAATTGAAGTTTTGCTTCTGGAATCTCAATTCTATTCCATTGATCTATATGCCTGTTCCTATACCAATACCAAGTTGTTTTGATGATTGCAGCTTTATAGTAAAGTTTGAAGTCTGGTAATGTGATACCATCTGCTTTGTTTTTTTTGCTGAGGATTGTTCTGGCTATTCTTGGTCGTTTGTTTCCATATGAATTCCTATGTTGTTTTTTCTAGGTCTGAGAAGAATGTTGCTGATAATTTGATGGGTATTGCATTGAATCTGTAGATTACCTTAGGTAAGATGGATATCTTCACAATGTGGATTCTTTCAATTCATGAGCATGGGATATTTTTCCACTTGTTTGTGTCATCTTTGATTTCCTTGAGCAGTGTTTTGTAGTTTTCATTGTAAAGGTCTTTCATATCTCTGGTTAGGAAGATGCCAAGGTATTTCATTTTTTTTGTGGCTATTGTGATTGGAATTGTGGTTTTTATTTGGGTTTCTGTTTGTTTATTATTGGTGTAAAGAAATGCAATTGTCATTTGCACATTTATTTTTATTTATTTATTTATTTTGAGTTGGAGTCTCACTCAGGCGCCCAGACGGGAGTGCAGTGGCCGCTCCCGGCCACCGCAGCCTCTATCTGCTGGGCTCCGATGATCCTTCTGCCTCAGCCTTCCATCCGCATTTATTTTATATCCTGAGACTTTGCCAAAGGCCTTTATCAGTGTAAGGAGGTTTTTGACAGATTCTCTTGGGTTTTCAAGGTACACAATCATGTCATCTGCAAAGAGAGATAACTTGATTCCTCTTTTCCTATTTGGATACCCCTGATTACTTCTCTTCTCTGATAGCTCTAGCCAGGACTTCCAATACTATATTGAACAGGAGGGGTGAGACTGGGCATCCTTGTCTTGTTCCAGTTTTCAGGGGAAATGGTTCCAATTTTTGTCCATTTAGGAGTATGCTGGCTGTGGGCTTCTCATAGATGGCTTTTACTATTTTGAGGTATGTTCCCTGTATACCTAGATGTTCGAGGGTTTTTATCAAGAAGGGGTGCTGCATTTTATGAAAAGCTTTTTCTGCATCTAATGATATAATCATGTGGTTTTTGTTTTGACATCTGTTGATGTATTTAATTACATTTATGGTTTTACGAATGTTGAACCAGCCTAGCATCCCAGGGATGAAGCCTACTTGGTCATGATGGATGATATTTGAGATGTGTTGTTGAATCCGGTTTGCTAGGATGTTGTTGAGAATTTTAGCATCTATGTTCATCAAAGATATTCGCCTGTAGTTCTCTTTCTTTGTTGGGTCTTTACCTGATTTGAGTATCAGTGTGATGTTAGCTTCATAAAATGATTTGGGGAGAGTTCCATCTTTCTCAATCGCCTGGAATGCCTTCAGTAGGATTGGTAGTTCCGGGAGTTGGAAGTCTGAGATCAAGGTATTGAAGGTTTGGATTCTTCTGAGCCTTTCTCCCTGGCTTGTCAGTGATCATCTTTTCCCTGTCTCTTCCTTTGTGTCTCTGTATCCTAATATCCTTTAGGGGGAGTTGAGGAAGGGAGGGACACAATTCAGTCCATAATGTTGTTATTTATTTTTAATGACAAGATTAATATGATGAGGTAAATTTTTGTGAATTATTAATGGTTATTATAAACTGTTATAACATTTAAGGAACTATGGCTGTAAATTAAATGGGAGAGAATATAAAAAATTATAGATGAATTAGTGCCAGTTTTTTTATCACCACTGAAAAAGTGTCTCAAACTCCATGATCTATTGACATGGCCTATTTGCATATAAAGAATAGTATCTTTTGTAAATATTAATAAAACATCAGTATCAAGTCAAATATTTAAAGAACTATTAAGTGAAGAGAGATTATAATTAAAGGGATAGAATTCAAAGTGGGTAGAGATACAAAGAAATTTGCTCACTGATACTTAGAACTCTCTATGGTGAAATGTGCAGTCCTGGAGTGTGGTTAGTTCTTTGTAAATGAATTTGTTGTGCTCCTGTAGAAGAAATTTATGCATTGTTGAGTGTGGTTTGGAGGGTGATTGTTTATTTTTCGGCTCTAAGAGTTTTTAAGTGTAATGTGGTTTTTTTTTTTTTGTCTTTAGAAGAGTTGACAACTTACCTTTATATAGTGAAAACAGCAACAGTTAAAATTATTTCTTAATACTTTAAGATATAGATTAATCATCAAAAAATGTAATTACATTGAATATTCTAAGGACTACATTGTTATTTCTTTTCCTTCTCCCTCTAGTGGGCAGAAAATATTTTTAAAATACAGCATGGAAGAGTTTCTTACTCTCAGGTGTATGGTAATATACAGTCTCAGCTTTTTTAAAAATTAAAAAGTGTTAATATTTCAAAATCATTAAAGAAAATGCTGTATCTCATTCTAGGCAAAAGAGTGGATCCTTCAATGTTGAAGATGTTCTTACCAGCTTTGATAATACAGGAAATGTTTGTAAGTTCTATACTCATTCTATATTTAGTGTTTTAAAAAGTGAATTGATAGTTGGTGTGTTTTTTCTTACTAATGTTTATTTACTCATTAAAGGTGCATATGTGTATTTATATACTTTCTAGACATGTATCCTTTAACTTCAAAATAAGCTTCCTATAAGATGCACCTACTAAATGGAGAACCGCAGTTTCTATACATTGCCGGGATGTGTGTCTGTACAAGACAGAATGTAGGTCAGAAGGAACACTGGACTCTCCGATACTGTTGCTTTGTTTCTTGTTCCCATTTTGGCCTTGGTTAATTCAACAGAAGGGCTGTTTCCTCCTCCTTTGCTGTGTTTTGGGTGCTCTCTTTGCCACTCTATGAGTCTTCACTCTCTCACCATAGAATAAACCCAGAAAATGTTCTCCTTGATGCTAATATACTTTGATGCCAGAGTGTTTTTGTTTTATACAGTATTATGATATTATAAAAATATATTGACTTTTCATTTAAGCCTTGACCTTTCATCTAAGCCATAGATTTCTTTTCACTGAGAAAATTACTTATAATGCTTAAAATGCTTAGAATTCTTATAATTAGTTTCATATGAGGAAATATATCAACCAAGGCTATCTTTATGCCATTGAATTAAACAACATACCATGATAGGAGCTGTGCACTTTTTAATATTTTTTTTGCATAGAATATTTCTCTTAAGATAGTGAATTATCAGTGAAATATTCATTTTACATGTAATACTATTACATAAAAATAGTCCTGTAATACTTTTCTCTCAAAAGAAATTTCAGAGCTGTAACTAATGTCTAAATTTAAATAACATATTTTACTAACACTGTAGTTTTATTAAATGTGTGGATTTGTATAAAATTATATCCTGTAATAGGTAATACTTTTGTTCTTATGTCTACGTTATGACAAGCTTTTAATTTTATAGAAAAAACTTCCTATTTATGTATTGGGTCACTAAGGAATCTATGAATATCCTAAGATTATTCCAGAATATTTTAAATAATGCAGGTTCTGTTTCATGGATAGTGACAGGTGTAGTTTCTGCATGTTGGCATTTTACTGGAATCTTTCCCACTTAGGAATATCTCATATTTGTTACTTGGCAAGACCTGGGCAAAAGATGCTAATGATGGTTGAGGAGACATTCTCCTTTAGTTCTGGGGTAATGTTAAGTGTCGTTAAGTCAAGCTTATGCGTACATAACTTGAGAACAGGATCCTAGAATGTTAAATGCAGAATTTCTAATGCAGTGACATAAAAGTCTAGTATTGTTCCCAGTTGACTCAGTATGAAATAGGGCCACTAGCTGGCAGCATTATGTAAAATAAAAATAAATTCCTAAAGGTCTGGATTATCATTTTAGGCACGAATAACCTATCCTTCTATAACATTTTTCTCCCATCAACTTATGTCATACCCCACACCTCATTGTAGCTGTATTAACAGACAGAGAGGTTGCATATTAAGGATATTTTTTCACTGCTGTCTATTGTTTGGTAGAAAGATTTGAGACTTTGAAGTGATACCCACCTACATCTGAATACTGGCTCTGAAGTTCATCTGAGCAATTTGTATCATCTCCATGAGCCTCAATTTTTTTCATCTCTTAGGACTGGATATAATGTATAGAAGGTGTATAAAATGCTGCATGCCTCAGAGTTGACAATAAGTGGAAGCTCTTTATTAAGTATTACTGGTGATGAGTACCTCTAAACCTTCTTTCAGTTTTTTTCTAATATAAAATATAATATTATAAAGGGTATTCTGATTTCTTAAATGATCTTGATTGAACTAACAAGGCAGGAAAATTAGAAAAAAATGACCAAAATAGTAACTTATTAAGATCTCTTGTCATAAATATAGTCTCAAAAACCTGTAACAGAAGTGATCACAAAAATTAGGCATATTAAAAATGTTGTTCAGTGCACCATTTATATTTATATTTACTCTTTATTTTAAAATAAAAGTCTGTATTGATGTTTCTCTTAATGATAAATTGATAAAGTCCTGTTTAAATAAAGTAAATAATGATTATAACTTTTATATAATTTTGAGCATAAAGGGATCATGGATTGAAAAATTGGTTTTTCATTTGCCTCAAAAATTTTATTTTAGTATGCTAATAGTGCTATTAAGTTTGTGACTGGAAATCCCAGCAGAGGGCGCCACAATCATAATTCTGTCTCACATTTCAATATTAGAATAAATAACTCAAATAATAATCATATGCTTTCACCATGTAAACATATACAGATGTGTTTAAACATTTTCATTTTATTTATTTCTGATACATTTGATATATTCAGAAATTGTTAATGGAAAAAATAGATTTTTCTTTACTGATTTTTGAGTCCAATTTGGTTTTTTTTGCTTTATATTTTAAATGTCAGTTAAATTTGTGCACTTTTAGCTTTAGAAAGGAGTAGTTTTAGTCTTGCTAACCTTGACAGAGTGAAAATTCTGAACTGATAAATCACCATGGGAGTACACTGAAGGTTATCTAGAATTAGGAAACTTGTTTCAAATAGTATGAGAGAACCAATAGATGGAATTATCCATTTATTTTAGAATTTGCAGATTTATATTGCTTCCTGATAATAGAAAAATAGGAATAACAGCTTAATTAAAATATTTTATAGTCCCCAAACCTGATAAGTGCACATATAGAAAACATAATATATTCATGGCTTAGTAAAAACCATTAATCTCAATTTTAAGTTAATTTGAAAAATCAGGGAATGATTGTATTCATTATAAATTTTCAAAGATGAAAGGATTAGTCGTACTTTCTGGATTTGTTTATGCTCTAACCAGAAAGATATGGGAAACACATTTTTAGTTTTGAAAAATAAATGAAACTCTAGCTAGCTTCTAATTTCCTGATATATTAGAAAATATTTTTTGTATTTACTTTTTTTGTTTAGAAGTGTTGTGTTGACCTGAAAAGTATTTTATATTTTTGAAATATACTTTCATTCCTTGAATTTCTTTGAATGTTGTTAGAATTAAAACAAATATCCCACAAATTCATAGAAAAAGACAACTGTAAACTTGTAAGAGAAAGCATAACCAAAAAATAGGAAGAGGTATTTTCACAAAAGAAATACCAATGTTCTATAAATGTATTACCTTACAGAATCATTTCTGTGTATTGATTTATTGCTTTATAGTACGTGACCCCCAACCTTCTTTTATAAATTTATATTTGCTTTTATAGAAGATAACTATTTTGGAAGTCAAGCTTCCTTTTTGATTACCTTTAACTAGGGATAGGTAGGCATATTTCATTCTTTGGTTTCTATTACTGAAGAACCTACTTCCTTCTAACATATCAAAGCTGCCTAGTCGAGAGTTTGTGCCTGCTATTGATTGATTCATCATGCCTGGAAAGAAATGCTGGCAAGCTACCTAGGGAAAAGTATAGGGTGACATCCTTTACCTCCAGCAAGATACTTGCTGCCTGTGTGTCCTATGACATGTCACTCAGATTCGTTGGGTGGCAAGGGAGTGCCGTTTGTGAGCATTGCAGCAGCTTTCTTGCTGCTGCCTTTTATATTTTTTATTTTTACTGTGGGCAGTCTCCTTTCTAGCTAGTCCCCTGACCTCTAGTCAAAGAAGCCCCACCGTGCTGTCTCTTCCAAGATAATTTTCTTTTTCTCCAAAGTCGTTTCTTTCCTCTACTGAAATGAATTTTTAAAAATATAATTCTCTTCAGGATTTAGTTGATCCAAATTTGGATGTCATAGTGTCTAACACAACTATTTGGTATTTATAAAATATTACCCATGCTTGGGGGTATTGTAAGCTTCATTTGTATCTTTATTTCTTTTAAGCACACCATCCTTTGTTTGGTAGTATAGACAGATGAGCTAATACTTCTCATGTAATTTATTCTAAAAATGTGTACAATATAATATGTATAAACCTTTAAAAGATAATAAATATATCATTACAATAATAGTGTGATGTTGATTCCTGGCAAATATTGCAGATTAAATTTGGGAAATGGATTGGTAAAGCCCCTTCCACCATTCTTTGAAAACATTTTTTTTTCTCCTGGTTGGACTGCATGACAGGACACTGTGATATTTCATTGTCTCCTGGCGAGATCTATAGACCTTCTGAAAATATACTCTTAGGTGTGACAATGATGATTTCTTTTCTCCAGTGGATCCTAGGGCTGACCTAGACTTTTGACGCACACAGTTATCATCTTTGCTTCCTAGTGGTCTGATAGCAAGACCTGTTTGCAATGTATCTAAAACTGATTTCTTTTGGGCTAGTTACCAAATATTACTGAAGGAGAGACTTTTATTAAAATAAAAGCCAGATGCAGATGCCTGTAGTCCCAACTTCTTGGGAGGCTGAGGTGGGGGGTAATTGCTTGAGCCCAAGAGTTCAAGCCAGCCTGGGCAACATAGCAAGACCACTTCACTTTAAAATATGTATATGTATATATTTATCTTTTCTGGTTTCTTTAGAGGGAAAAACAAATTTTTTAAAAAGAAAAAAAAAGTCAGCATTTTCACTTTCTACCTGTGTTTGGGAAACCAAAGGTAATAGCTTCTTGGGAAACATTGTCCAAATTTTTAGTCTTTCTCTTTCATTGTAATTGTGTTAAATAGTTAGGGTCTTTAATATTGATGAAATTATCCAAGTATCAAGAATGTTAGTTTGGATTTTAAAATGTTATTCTCGTTCAAATAAAGGCATATATATGTATGTGTGTATATATAATCTATATACATATATATATCACATATCTGTATCTATATACACATATACACATATATACATATACACAGTAGTTTGATTAAAAATGAGAAAATTTGAACATTTATGAATCATGGCTCAGTTTTTATTTTTATTATTTTTTATTTTTATTTGTTGAGTTGGAGTCTCACTCTGTCACCCAGACTGGAGTGCAGTGGCTGCTCTCCTCCACCGCAGCCTCGACCTGCTGGGCTCTGGCGATCCTTGCACCTCAGCCTTCCAAATAGCTGGAACTGCAGGCATGCACTACCACGCCCGGCTAATTTTTGATTTATTGTAGAGATGTGGTCTCACCAAGTTGCCCAGGCAGGTCTCGAACCCGCGGGGCCAGGCAATCCACTCACCTTGGCCTCTCAAAGGCGCGGGATTACAGGCTGAGCCACCGAGCCAGGCTATTGCTCAGTTTTTAAACGAGTATGGTCATAGTAGGAACATGGGATATGAAGTTCAGGTTTTAGCTCTGTACGTTTTTAGCTATGTGATTGTAGACAAGTCTTTGAACAAATCTTTACTTCGTATATAAAACTGAATTAGAAACAGAACTGCCTTGGGTGGTGAACATAATATTAGAGAATGTGACAATACTATGTAAACTGTAAATAATATTTTTATTTTTTTGTTTTATTTTATTTTCTTTTCTTTTTTTGAGTTGGAGTCTCACTCGGTCGCCCAGACTGGAGTGCAGTGGCCGCTCCCGGCCGCCGCAGCCTCGACCTGCTGGGCCCCGGCGATCCTTCCGCCTCCGCCTTCCGAGGAGCCGGAACTACAGGCGCGCGCTACCACGCCCGGCTGATTTTTTTGATTTATTGTAGAGATGAGGTCTCGCTGCCCAGGCGGGTCTCGAACCCGCGGGCTC
>NW_007087380.1:550393-583540 GCF_000164805.1 Carlito syrichta | reverse complement strand
ACCTCAGCCTCCCAAAGGCGCGGGATTACAGGCTGAGCCACCGAGCCCGGCAATATTTTTATTTTTAAATTATTAGCAAAAGCCATTTCGAGACCCGCCTGGGCAGCGAGATCTCATCTCTACAATAAAATCAAAAAATCAGCCGGGCGTGGCAGCGCACGCCTGTAATTCCGGCTACTCGGAAGGCTGAGGCGGAAGGATCGCCGGAGCCCAGCAGGTCGAGGCTGCGGCGGCCGGGAGCGGCCACTGCACCAGTCTGGGCGACAGAGTGAGAGTCCAACTCAAAAAAAAAAACAAAAACAAAAACAATAAATTATTAGCATTACTGTCATTTGCCTCATTCTTTTTTTTAAGACTGGAAAATATAGTTTATTTAGAAAGTAGATTGGGGAGAGAGAGAAAAGGGGGATCCGCCTCCCCCAGATTGGGGAGGAGACCAGAGTTTAAAGAGAAGCATGGGCTGGCTAGAGCTGGATGAACACATGGCCCAGCCAGAGCTTAACAAAAGCAATGCCCTGTGTCATTCTTAAGGTTTTTCGGTATCTTTGATATTGGAAAATAACACAAGACAGGAAATATTTTTGGTGTGTACCATCATATTTTAATATTTTATGTTATTTTGTTGTGTGAAAACACCGTGTAAAGGTACATAATTGAAATATTGTGTCATTAATGTAGAAATACACATATTTACCAGTGCTTTAGAAGGTTCACAAAATCCTAAACATATGTAATTTATTGTATGATGAAGATGAAATTTCAGTTAGAGAGAAAAGGATTTTTTAATAAATAGTACTGAAACCACTAAAAAAGTAATAAAGCTGACTCCCTCCTATATACTCTACACCAAAATAAATTTAAGATGAAATATTTAATTAAAAATATTAAAACCCCAAGATATTTCAGATGAATAATTTTTTTATATTGAAATAAGGAAGGCCCTTCAAAGTATGACTCAAACCCCATGAATTTAAAGATTAATAGATTGATTAAATTAAGATTTAAAGATACTTTATTCACAATGCAGCATCAGAAGGTTGGATACATATGAAAATATATACATAAAAGAATGTAAAATGTATATATAAATGAATACATATACATATTTTATATTTTATATAAAGAGCTCCCAGAAATTCATAACAAAGACAGGCAGTCTACAAATCTGTAAGCAAAAGGAAGGCATTGCCAAAAGCAAGGAAGAGGTATTTTCATAAAAGAAATATCAATGTTCTATAGATATATTAAATAATTATTTTACTAGTAACTGAGAAAATGCAATTAAAACAGATAAAATTTTTATTTCTCAGATTGGCAAAGATGAGAGAAAAAAAGCAAAAATTATAGGGTTGTAGGAAATAGGTATTTCATACACTGTTGTTAAGAGGGTGAGTTGATTCTTCTTTTCTGGAAGTAGTCTGTCAGCATCTTTCATAATTCTAAGTATTGATATCTTCTGACTAATAATTCCCATTCTAAAAAAAGTAATGAAACCAATATGTAAAGCTTTAAGTAAAAGGATTCATTGCAGCACAAATGAATGTTGGAAAAAATATAAATATTTAATTTGGGGCGACTGGTTAATTATGGATAATGCATGTAATGGAGTACTATATAGTTGTTTAAGATCTACAAAGTATATTAGCTTAAAAAATAAAGACAGAAAATATGATCTTTTCTTTATAAAATACATACATCTATTAAGTATGTGTAGATATATGTGTGCATACAACTATTTCTAGGTGTTGTTGGGATATTAGGATTATGGGAAATTTTTACTTTCTTTATACTTTTCAGTATTATCGGAATTCCTTATGGCATGCATTCCTTTTATTTATTTATTTATTTATTTATTTTAAAGATGGAGTCTTGCTATGTTGCCTAGGCTGGACTCAAATTCCTGGGTCTGTCAGAATCACTCAAGTGATTCTCCTGCATCAGCCTCACAAGTAGCTGGGACTATGGCATCTGTCACCATGTCTGTCTGGCATGTATTACTTTTAAAACTAGAAAAAGCAATGCTGTTTTCATTTTGAAAAAAAATAATCTTTAACTTCTATATTGAGTATTTATTTTTTTGACTGAAAGCTGTGGTAAAATCTCAAAATGCACTGTGAAAAAAAGGAGCCATTCATTTTACAGTGAAAAACTATGTAATTTATTTTTTTGCTTATCCACTCCTTCAAAATATTGTTTTTAAGTAGTACTGTTCTCAAAGGAGCTTGGAGCGTTTTAGATTTCAATGAGTTAGTTCACCCAGCACACTCGTAAGATAAGAAATCAGAGATCAAATCATTTTAGCCCCCTATCAGGTCAGGAGAATACAAAGAGGTCGACATCAGTCAGTGGTAGAATATTGAACTTTGGGCACAGATAATTTATAAGTCATGTTAGAAAATAAACTTATAAGGTCACCGATGCATTATGTGTTAGTTTGCATGGGTAACGGTCAGCAGCCCTGAGATGATTAGGGACCCCAAAGCCAGTGGGGAGCTGGTGGTAGCAGAAGTGGTACTGGATTTGGCTCTTTCCCCCTCTTTGGGGATCAAAACGCTTATATAGACTTTGATTCCTAGTCTGTGTCAGACATGATTTCTGGAGGTTAGGTGGGGCTGCTAGATGGTAGTTTCCGTAGCCACGTGTCTCCAATTGTCTGACATCTAACTCCACAGTTGTCAGGGCAGTTTTTTCTTTTGACACAAAATTGGGTAAGCATGCCCCTAATACACAGACGTAGTCTTTTTTTTTTTTTTTTTTTTGAGTTGGAGTCTCACTCTGTCGCCCAGACTGGAGTGCAGTGGCCGCTCCCGGCCACCGCAGCCTCACCCTGCTGGGCTCCGGCGATCCTTCCGCCTCAGCCTTCCGAGTAGCCAGAATTACAGGCGCCCACTACCACGCCCGGCTAATTTTTTTGATTTTATTGTAGAGATGAGGTCTTGCCTGCCCAGGCGGGTCTTGAACCTGCGGGCTCGGGCAGTCCACTCACCTCAGCCTCCCAAAGGCATGGGATTACAGGCTGAGCCACCAAGCCTAGCCTTAGTTTTACACATTCATTATGATTATTTACCAGGGAAGGAACAGATATCTCATTTTGAAGTATTTTTAAAATTTTTATTTGAAATAAGAAATCACAGAGTTGGATTGGTTCTCTTTGATGATAGAAGGTGGTGCTATTGTGAGAAGACTGAAATAAACCCTATAATCCTTTTTAGATCCATAGGCCTTAATCAGTGCAATAATACTGGAAGGTAGCTCATGTGTTTGTCATAAACCTGCTAGTTTATCCCTCCTTTACATTTCTGAATGGACGTTTCTAATTTAGGCGCCTCCAGGTTTTTGCAGAAGATATGCCAAGTCTTTTCCCACCTCCCTCAAGCAAACACGGAGTAGTACTCCTTTTTGTCTATCTTCTTTTTGTTTGATTGTTTGAGTTGGCATCTCGCTCTGTTGCCCAGGCTGGGGTACCGTGGCATGCTCATGGCCACCGCAGCCTTGATCTTCTGGGCTCCAGTGATCCTTCCACCTCAGCCTTCCAAGTAGCTGGAACCACAGATATGTGCCACCACACCCGGCTAATTTTTTGATTTATTGTAGAGACAAGGTCTCACCAAGTTGCCTAGGGAGGTCTCTAACCCCTGGACTCAGGCAGTCTTCTCGCCTCAGCCTCTCAAAGTGTTGGGATTACAGGCTTGAGCCCAGCCTTGTCTATCTCCTTTTAAATAACTACCATTACTTTTGCATCCTTTACGATATTTGTCAGGGACTTTGTGCATATTACCCCATTTAATAATCTTAACTTCATAAAGGATGAGGAAACTGATACCCAGATCCAAGTAATTTGTTTAAAGATTTAGTAAGTCATTGCCAAGGAATTTGTGACTATTTACTATATTTCCTGAAGGTTACATTTCCACAAGATGGCGAGAAATGAATTTTAAAAGTTTATGATGGGAATTGAAACTAAAAGTGGTAACTTCGAGGGCTAGAAAATAACTTCGGCAAATGGGAAAGAATTCTGTGCAGCAGATTGTGCCTCAGAGGAGACTGATTAAAGGTCACTGGAAAATGGGCTCTCCAGGGTTTCTGAAAGATAGTTGACAATCTAATGGAGTTGGGATTTGGGGAGTGAAGACGGAGAGGAAGAATGCATTTTCTTTTAATAGTATTCAACCAAATGTAGGTTTTGTTTTATTTCATTTTCTCTTTTTTTTTAAGTGCTGCTTTTTGTAACAATAATATGATGGTAATAATGATTTGTGTTTTTATATAGCCCTTTCTCTAAGGTACTTCTCAAGCTTATAGCTATGGTGATATTTTTAAATTGCTTACATAAACAAGAGTCACACAAAGAGCTCAACCAAGGGGACAGTCTTCACTTTAGGAAAGTGGACAGTTTTTCCACGGACAAGTTTTGTGGTATGTAGACATTTGTGTGACCTGCATATATTGCACTACTCTTATAAATACTTGATATGAACAGAATATTTAATGATTGAATTTAATGTGTGTTTATGTACCATGTCTTTTTGTGTATGCTTCTCTCCCAACTTTTACTCTCCACTCTTAGCCCCAAATCTGAATATTTTCATGGTATCCTGGAGGTAGGGACAGTTACTGGGAAGGAATAGTGAAAAGTTTCAAACCCTTCTGTGTGTATGAGTCTGAAAATGTGCATGTATTATGTATATCATAGATGTGCCACATGCTTGCAGTCTGAGTGTTCTAGTATGCCGGATCAGGTGGGGTCTTTTCTGCAGATGTTAAATTCATGGTTTGTTGGAAGCTTTTGCCCTCCCAGATTGCTGGAGCTCACACTTCTGTGTCATTGCCATTTCCTAGGAGTCTCTGACAACTGGCATCGCTTAATTTCTGATTGAAAAGTGTGGTGGAACCCAGACATTTCACTAAAAAAAACCACATTGTTTTTAATTGTGTGATATTCAATTCTTTGATTAATTCTGGACTTTGGTTTTAATATTTGGCAGCTTAATCAGGATTTGGTAGGGATTTGTTGGACTGCCATTAGATACAATCAAGAAATGGCATATAGTTAATGAAAACCACAAATTTGTATCTGCTTGTCCCTGTCCCTGGATTCCTTTAAAAAAGAAATTAGAATAGCAAGAAGTTTGAGGGTGGGGAGAGATTGATTATTATTGCCTCCTTTGATCTTTCTCTGTTAATATCCTACAGATTTGTGGTTTGTATCTTGTAATTTAGCAATCAGTTATGGATTGTAATGTATTAACTATTTGTTAATCTTTTTCTCCCCTCCCAAAAAAATGTAACCCCACTGATTGCTGGGACCATGTCTTAGTCATTTGCAGTATTTATAAGACCATAGTCTCTGTGGTTCATTCTCAGAGGAGTTAGTACAGATTCTATTCAACAAAACGTATTTTTGAGTGACTTGAGTATTTTTTTTTCTCTTGATTAAATGACCTAAAGGCAACATAGGGTCTTTAGCAATTTGTCTTACCATTTCCCCTTTTCTCCACTCCCATCTACTGCCATCCCACTTTGCTGCTGGTTCTGTTCCTCTTAAGTACAAAACAATCAAGCAAAAAACTCCTGTATCTATCAACAACTCTTGTCTTTCTTTTCACCCTCGTTCCTTCTGATTCTCCATCATAGAACTGAGGAACAAGCCAGTCAAGGCAGGGTTTTCTTTGGAGGGTATGCATCTGAGGCAGGCAGACTAGAGGGAGGGGAAGAGATAGAAACAGACCAGGTTCTCTTAGAGTGACTGTATGGCCTAGTTTGCTTGCCACAGTCCCAGTTCTTTTTAGCATAATTATTAACAGTGCCTCCTTTGGCTCCCCACAGTGTCCTGATTCGTAGGATAAATTATATGTGTATGTTTAGAAGACAAGGAAAGAGAAAGATCTAAAGTCTACATTAATTAATTATATCCACTTATACCTCTGTATCCCACTGTAGTACCTTGCACAAAGCCTGACCAAGTGGTATTTAATAAATATGCACTGATGGATTTGAATTCCAAGTCACACCCAAACAAATCCATTAATTCTACACAATGTATTTGTATTTGCTATATTATTCTATGTAAGAGAGAGGTAAATCTAGGTTTTAATTTTAGAGGATGTATACCATAGGCCCTATAAAACAGTGGTGTCCCCATCCTTTTTGGCATCAGGGATCAGTTTCGTGGAAGACAATTTTTCTACAGATTGGGGGAGGTGAGAGGGTGAAGAAGAGATCATCAGGCATTAGATTCTCATAAGGAGTGGGTGACTTAGATTCCTCGCATGTGCAGTTCATAATAGAGTTTGTGCTCCTATGAGAATCTAATGCTCCTGCTGATCTGACAGAAGGTGGAACTCTGCTAGCTGACTGCTCACCTCCTGGTGTGCTCCCGGTTCCTAGCAAGCCAAGAACTGGTACCAGTCTGCGGCCCAGGGCTGGGGACTCCTGCTATAAAATTATGGAAACTAAATTCAGAACAGGCACATGCTTTGTTTAGGTAATACTATATATATATATATATATATATACTATATATATATATATAAAAATATATATAAAAATATATATATATATATATATATATTTTTTTTTTTTTTTTTTTTAAAGATTTACTGCCAAGATTTTAAAATAAAGAAAATTCACATAAAAATCTAGACTTGGCCAGACATGGCGGCTCATGCCTCTAATCCCAGCACTTTGGGCAGCCAAGGTAAGAGGATTGCTTGAGATCAGGAGTTTAAGACAAGTGTGGGCAACATAGTGAAACCCTGTCTCCACCAAAAAAACAAGCAAAACAACAGCAGCAGCAGCAGCAACAGCAACAACAATAACAACAAAACTCGCTAGGCATGGTGGTGTGTTCCTGTAGTCCCAGCTAGCTACTGGGGAGCTGACATGGGAGAATTGCTTGAGCCCAGGAGTTTGAGGCTGCGGTAAGCCATGATGGGTCTGCTGTACTACAGCCTGGGCAACAGAGTGGAACCCTGCCTCTAAAAAAAAAAAAAATCCTAGATTTTCAGTGAGAAAAAAATGGTATAGTGGCCTGAATCTAAGCTTCACAGATAATCCTTATCTGGAATGAGCAGGGTCTTTGTTTTGCCTTGGCACTCACCACTCCATACATGGACATTCAAATTTGCAACCCTTAATACATATTATATATTTGGAGCATTCAAGGTGTTTGTATATTTTTCATATTATTTAATTATCTACTTAAGATGAGCCAATTCTCATGTGCCATTTTGTTTATCAAAGCTAATTAAATACAAATACTTACAAATTCTTTTGGTAATAAGTCTTTTTGAAAAATTCAACAGGTTAATCATGAATCTTTGGGAAGTATTTTTCCTTATGCTATCTATGAATGGCAACAACTATTAACAAATATTTATCTTGTTCTATTGAATAAAAAATAAAATAAATAAAAAAATAAATTAACACTCTTTTAAATATTTTTCAACTTGACCTGCTGGATTCAGACGATCTTTCTGCTTCAACCTTTCAAGTAGCTGGAACTTCAGGTGAGCGCCACCATGCCCAGCTAATTTTTAAAAAATTTATTGTAGAGATGAGGTCTCACCAAGTTGCCTGAGCTGGTCTCGAACCCACGGACTCAGGCAATCCACCTGTCTTGGCCTCCCAAAGTGCTGGGATTACAGGCTGAGCCACTGAGCCTGGCCAAGAAACCATAATTTCTAAACTTACTCATTTGAGTTGAATTGCGAAATGTATTTTAAAAATGAAATTGAAAACTAATATAGAGGTATAGGAGATTTTAAATATCTGTGTATATATGTTTATGTGTGTGTATGCATGTATACTTATATGTGTATGTATGTATAAGATGCATAGTTAACTTGATCTTCATTTGCTTCCTCTTTTTTGTTTATAGACTGGAAAAGAGAGAGCAATTTAAACAAGTGTTTATTACGTTCCTATTCTGTGCTGTCCTGCATTTTCAATTCTCAAATGATTTCTCAACCTTGTACTGCTATAAAGGAGTAAAATATTCTTTCTACACTTGTTGAAGAAACTACTGTGTATTACAATTTGGATAAGTACAGAGTGAGACCCTGACTCAAAAACAAACAACAAACAAACAAAATGGGATCAATATTTCAGTGTCTGATGCATCCAGGTACTTGGATGATTTCTGTGAACTATCTTAGATCTCACCAGCAAACATCTTTTTAAAATAATTTAAAATAACTACATTGCTTCACCAATGAAGAATTTATTATTATAATTCTTAGAATATTGGTAAGAAAATGGCTTGGCTTATTCTAACTACATAAAATATAAATTTAATGACTTGAACATATTATCTCAGGACATGATTTTATTGGCATATTTTTAAGGTTTAATGAATTTTCAGTTAAAATTCTTTATATGTTGAACATCAATTTCATGTTCTTGGAGACTTTTCTGAAGTCTTCTGACCTGCTCTAGTCTAAGCTCACGGCTTGTAGAAACTTGTCATCTTGACATCTTCCTTCACTATCATCTTGAGGATTCATTTAATCTCTTTTGTGTTGGATTTTACTCTGCTTCTTTGTTTACTCTGTCACTTTGGAGAATTATAAACTCAATAGCTTCCTGTTAAAGTAAGGGGAAGAAATTTTTTGAGGACTTGTGATACTTTGGTCAGATATAAAATGATAGAATTTAATTTCCCCTTCAAATTTTTACTGTAATAATGTGTAGATATAAAATGATAGAATTTAATTTCCCCTTCAAAATTTTACTATAATAATGCGTTGTAGCTTCTAGTGTTGCATTGAGAAGGCCAATGCTATTCTGATTCTTTATCTTTTTAATGAAACCTGTTAATTCTCTCTGGAACTTGACATAATCTTTTCTTATTCTTATTTTATGATAAAATATCTTGATGTGGCTCTGTTTTCAAACATGGTGTTGGATATTTTTTGGGCACTTTCAATTTTTCAGTTCTGGGAAATTTTCTTAAATTAGTTCTTCAATGGTTTTCTCTCTTTTGTTTTCTCTGTAGTCTCTTTCAGGAACTTCCATTTTTTTGGAATGTTGTGCATCCTGGACAGATTCTCTAATTATCTTCTCATCTTCTGTGTTGCGTCTTTTTAACTGTTTCTTTACTCTCAGGAATATTTATACAACTTTATCTTTTAATCTTTTTGTTGAGTTTTTCATTTCTATTTTTTATGCTTTTCAATGTGCCAAAGTCATTTTTTTATTCGTTCCTTCTCCATAGTATTCATTTCATATTTCTTGATTGCTTCTCTTACCTGTTTTGAAGACGTTACTGAAAGATTTTTTTTTCTTCTCTCTTTATAGTCTTTGTATCCCTCAAGTTACATTTTCTGTTTATTTTCTCTGGTCTCTGTCTTTTGTAATAGAAGCTTTCAGTAAATATCTGCTGATCTGTAAGAGTTGTGTACTACAAGACTGATTGGAAGATACAGTGATTTTATAGCTGTTGATTACAGATTTCTGTGTGGGATGATCTGGCTGGGCTGCTTCTCGGGAAACCCTGGATATCCATATGTTTAGATATTTCTCTTGAGCTGGTGACTGTCCCAGATAAAACTCTTCTGAGTCTGCTGCTTTGGGAAGTATGTATACCTTAGTAGCTAGCATTTTGGAAGAGGGGTAGGAAGAAGCATCTCAACATTCAGTTACTCAATCCCCCATTTAAAAAGTTGTCTTACCTTCCTCACCACCATCTTCCTTCAACTGCACTAATGTCCTCCAGTCTGGAGAGGGTAGACGAGGAGACCACTGACGGGATGGAGGAGAGGGATAGTTGCACAGTTCTTTGTAGCAGGAGATGACCTTTCAGTATCTACTTTATAAGTAGATTTTCAACAAATCCTTCTGTATTTAACCCGTCCATACACCCACCCATAGAGATATAAATCGGGCTACTTCTTAGCTTTCCCCCACCTCACTGTTGATTTAGGATTCAGCTTTTTGCTGTTTTTTTTTTAGACTTCATTTGTGTATGAACCTTCATTTTGTTTTAAAATTTACTTTTGTTTTAGGCGGGTGTCAGGAAAGGAGTGGAAGCCAATATGTGGATTTACTGTAACATCTTTAGCTACCATGTTTAAGTGTGTGTGTGTGTGTGTGTGTGTGTGTGTGTGTGTGTGTGTGTAAAAACACTATAATCAGTTAATAATTTAACAAAAATTCTAACAATTCATTTTAGTATACTGTATATGATTCTTGTCAAATCTACACTAGAAAAGTATTTTCAATTTAAATGCATTAAGCGGAATCACCTAGGCTTTACATACATTTTAGAAATTCTTTCTTTCCTCATTCCTGAATTCTTTAGCCTTCAACATTCAACTCAAATTCACTTCCTCTATAAAGCCTTTCTTGACTCTCCTAAGTCACAGTTTGGTGGTACTTTTTATGTTTCTTTGCATATTAAAAACGTTTTAGTATACTGTTAAGATATATCACATCGTTTTATAACTATATCTAAATCACTTACTAGACTGTAAGCTCCCAGAGGGCAGGAGTGATGTTTTGTTTGTGTATGTACAGTGCCTGGCATGCAATGAATACTCAATAATTGCTTTGTGGATTAATGAACTTAATATTTAAAGAAGGACACCACATTTTAAATAAATTAAGATATGATTTTTTGTTTTATAAAATATTCACAGTACAAAAAAGTTTGCTTTAGGGTTCCTTTAAATAGCCCTTGTCTCTAGTGCATTTAAAATTTCACTGCATGCCTTTTTTCTACACATTCATATTAATGTCACTTTTGCATATATGTGTACATGTACATGCATTCCACATTGTTCTTTAATAGGGATGTTACTCATATTTAAGAAGAAATAAATGTTATTTTTTTACATATTGGTGATGTCTTCCCCTCCAGATACCTTTTGCTGGAGCGCACTAAGTGGCTATTCATCTAGTTTTTTGATCAGTGCAATATATTTTAAGCAACTAGTTCCAAAATACATTAAAATAGAATGCCCTATTCCTCATGAATTGCTATTTCTTTGCTCAAATTTCCCACTCAGACCACCAGCAATCCCTTAAGTACTTTTCCTACCAGCTAATGCTAGCTTTTAAAAATCTGCTTAATGTTACTCTTTTCTTTTTCTTTGTTGCCTCTGTCACTTAATATACCTCTGTGCCTGGCTGGTATTGTTCCTTCTCAAGGTCTTTTTATGCTTTTAGGATGATCTTTCCTAGTCTTTTTTCTTGTGTCTTAGAGGCTTTGATTCTGCTGTTTCTCCGTTGCAAAGAGCTTAGTGGAAGGAGGAAGTGAATATTATGGGTGACTTTTAAAAAAAGTTGTTATGTATAATATTAAAGAGGATATAAATGCTGGTGGTAACTATATAAATAGTGCTCCTAAAAGGATTTTGGTAAATTTTCAGAGCCATTCATGGAGATGGAAATACTAAAATGGGATTTGTTTAAACTTCTTAGACAAGGGGAAAAGGGAACATTGAAATCCGGCAATTGTTAAAGATGAATGATAGGTAAATGGGAGTTCATTATTTTCTGTTCTCTATTTTTGTGTATACTATTTGTTTTTCTAAATAGAAGGTTTAAAAAATTTAACTATCGTTTTTTATCTCCCATACAATGGATTATTATGCAGCAATTAAAAAGAATGAATTGAGTTATATGCTATATTTTGGAGGGATGTCCAAGGTGTATTTTTAGGTGAGTTGAGTAATGCATATAATGAGATTTAATTTTTATAAGAAGAAACTGTGTGACTATGCAAAAAAACTGTGAAAGCATATATACCAAATTATCAGCACTTTATTTTGGGAAAATGGTACCTGAGGGATGGGATAGAGTAGAAATTAACTTTTTCTTTATTAATCATTACATTGTTTAATTTGTTTCAAGTATGTGTAACTTTTTGAAAAAAATGTAATAAAGATTTTTAAAAATGTAAAAATTAAATATTTTTAAAGTGAGTGTCAAAGTATCCAAGATAATAAAAACTTACTTTTAAAGTTTTAAAGGGAAGTAGAAAGTGATATGCATAGGAGACCAAATGATGAATTAGATCATAATTTGCCTTCAGAAGGAAAAATAAATGAATTGATAACTCATGTTTATAGACTATATATTGAACTCTGACTCTATTCTCAAGCTTCTAAAAAAAATTTCTGGGTTGGAAGGCTGAGGCGGAAGGATCGCCGGAGCCCAGCAGGTCGAGGCTGCGGTGGCCGGGAGCGGCCACTGCACTCCAGCCTGGGCGACAGATTGAGACTCCAACTCAAAAAAAAAAAAAAATTTCTGGGTAATGATTAGAAGACTTTGGATTTTATATATTAATTTAGTAATCTCCTAAAATTTAAGCTTTTTGTTATGGTAATTGAACTGATCAATTTCGTAATTAAAGAGGGCCCATTTTCAACAGAATACATTTGACTTAGAGCTAGGGTACCTAGTTATTATATCAGGCTTCCTTGGTTGTGAACAACAGAAACTGACTCTGGCTAACAGGCAAAAAGAAACATATTGGAAGGGTACTAAGCAGGTAATAGAATTCAAGCTTCATTTGACAGTTGGGCACTTCACTTTGTGTTTTAGTATGCCTCTAATTATAGTCCTTGCTTTTAATTAGACCATTACACTGTAAGTTTCTAACCAAGTACCTTTGTCATGTTGCCTTAAATCTTCTTTTAAAAAATTGCCATTTTTATAGCTGGGCATGGCAGCGCATGCCATTTTATAACTGGGCGTGGTTCCAGTTACTTGGAAGGCTGAGGCTGAAGGATCGCCTAAGCTCAGCAGGTTGAGGCTGCGGTGGCTGTGAGTGTGCCCCGTACTCCATCCAGCCTGGGCAACAGAGTGAGATACCAACTCAAAAAAAAATTACCCTTTTTAAAAAAGGAAATGTATGTTGCATGTATTATTTAAATCACGCTATAGTAAATGATGAGTTTGTAATTACATTTAGTTTGATTTATTCTGAGTATACCCATTCAAACACCTAAGAATAGTCCCAAGCCTATATATTTTATTTTAGAATTATAACCCTTGTGCTTCTCTTTGATACCACACCAGTATATTTGTGTGTGTTTAGCAAATTTTTAAAATCTTTTTTGTTGTTTGTTTTAATGGAAAATTTCCTGGGGAGGTTGTTAATGTTTTGTATTATCAAATTATCATTTTAACATGATGCTATTCTTTATAATTTCGGTCTATATATAATTTCTGTCTACATAAATTAAAACAGACTCTTGTGTTTTTTAGTTGAGTGCCCAATATTGTGTGCAAAAAGACAACAGGGGCTGAGGTAATAAGATTCATACCTGAAGTGGACATGACTCTTCTTCTGTTGGGCCATTAGTAGGGGAAGTTAAGTCAATCTAGTCGGTAATTGCTTTGGGTTTTGTCCTTGCTGTAGTTATCTCCAGTGCCCTACAGGCTTCAAGTTGTCCTGGTAGATTGCCATTACCCTGTGCTTAGTTTGGAGCCTGGAGAGTCTCCCAGTTTTTTTGCTTCACTCACAGCTTTATGATGAGGGGGATTGGTGAGGGAGTGGGGTGGGGTGGGGTGGTTGGAGGATTTCTCTCTGTGCCTTTAAGTCTCTCTAGCAGTAGACTGTTGGTTGGTTTAGGGCTGGTGGTGGACCCTGGAGGGCTTAGTCTGAGGCACACCCTGTGCTCTTGAGCCTCAGGAGTGGAACTGTTTCAATGTTCCTGCTCTTCCCCAAGTGGCAGCACACTGTGCTTTGCATTAGTGCAGGATTCTTGGTTTAAGTGTATTTTCTCCCTTTTCACGGTAGCAAGTGGCTTTTGCCTAGCATCAGTGCAGGATAGGGTAAGGTGGGGGTTGCCTTAGCCAAGTTAACCTTTATGAACCTTCACAGGATATGGATACACTATTGCTGTAAGGAGTGCCAGTGAAACATTTCATGTACTTCATTTGATACTATGCAGATGTATGTTAACCAGGTCATATTTAACGTGGAAGGTATAGGTTGAGCTGTGGCCAAAAGGATTAGGAAGACTTGGGTGGACAGACTGAAGGCAATAAGGCATCTTGGGTAGGTTGAGTAAAATAATGATAGTCAGCCACAATTTAACATGAAAGTACTTTTTTTTTTTTTGAGTTGGAGTCTCACTCTGGCACCCAGGCTGGAGTGTAGTGGCACGCTCACGGCCACTGCAGCCTCGATCTCCTGGGCTCAGGCGATCCTTCCACCTCAGCCTTCCAAGTAGCTGGAACTACAAGGCACACACCACAATGCGCGGGTAATTTTTAAATTTTATTGTCAAGACGAGGTTTCTCTGAGTTGCCCAGGCTGGTCTCAAACCAGTGGGCTCAGGCAATCCTCTCACCTTGGCCTCCCAAAATGCTGGGATTATAGGCATGAGCCACTATGCCCAGCCAAAAGTACTTTTTATTGTCAATTATTCTGTGCCTCAAAATATTATTCATTCATTCATTCAGTCAGCCAGCCATTGTCTCTTTAGTCAGTCCTTGTCTCTTGCAGTGCTTTACGGAAGTTGGAGCTTCAAAGGCATGTGGCTGATCTGTAGTAGAAAGTAGTACCTAACACATTTTCCCAATGACCAGAGAAACTTAATTGAGGCTTGAGTTGGTTTGGAGGCGGGGACAATAATAGAGGATCTTTTTTTACTCTTTATAGAAATCTTTGCCTTTGGACTCTAAGGTAATGATGATGAGAGTAAAAATGATAATAGATCTGATTTATAGAGAGAGAATTTTTTGAGGGGGTGGATTGGGCATTGATGAGGTACTTTGATAATGTCCTTTAATCTTTATTAGAGCCCTGCACTATATAGATTAGTATTTCCTATTTATTTATTTATGTCCACAGATGAAGAAACTGAATCTCTGGAGTTAAGTGAGTTGCCTGAGGCCACTCAACTAGTTTAAGTTAGTACATGGCCTTGAATAAGGTTAGTCTGACTTCAAAGTCTGAACTCATTCTATTACATCACTCTGCCTCACAAGACTCAGAGATGTGATAATGAAAGCTAGCATTCAGAAACTTCCAATCAAAAAGCTCCTATATTTTTGTTTTTAGTTGTTATTTCAGCTGATAATCTTTTTTGCCATATAAGGAGAACTAGCTAAAATTTGATAAATTATCTGTTTATTGCTGTATTATGCATCCACTCTTGCTGTAGTTATATATTCTCTTAATAGGTGATGTTTGACCCCAGTAGACAACCATGACCTATTGGTTATACCTATTGTGACATTTCTTATGTTCTTGAGGCTCAGGAATATTTAAACTTCTTTATCATGTGGGTTTACATTATTTACAAATTAGGTATTGGCCCATCTTTAATTCTTCTCTTGAAATTTCACATGAACCTTGATTTGATTTTAAAAGTAGATGTTTAAGGCCAGGCATCATGGCTTATACTTTTAATCCCAGAATCTTTGGGAAGTTGAAGTGAGAGGATCACTTGAGGCCAGGAGTTTGAAACCGGTCTGGGCAGCATAGCAATACTCATCTCTACAAAAAAAAAAAAAAAAATTTGCAACGCAAAATGACATGTACTTATAGTCCCAGCTACTCAGAAGACTGAGGCAGGAGGATTGTTTGCATCCAAGAGTCTGAGACTGTTGTAAGCTGTGATCACGCCATTGTACTCCAATCTGGATGGCAGAGGAAGACCCTGTCTCTAAAAAAAAAAAGAAAAAGAAAAAAAGTAGGTGTTTAATGTATTATCACAAATAAGTAAATCTGGAAGTTTGTAAAGTTTATATATATATATATATTTATCCCAATATATCTTAAAACCATTTTATAGAAAAGTTAGCAACTATTACAATGACAGATTTGGATGTCTGAAATTAAAACCACAATAGAAGATGTGATGATATGGTAAAAGCATCAGATTATACATTATGATTTAAGATGGTACTAGAAAGCATTTTATCTTTAATTGTGAAATATGTATACATTAAACAGATTTTAATTAGTCCACACATACAGTCATTGGGATTTTTTTGTCGTCAAAATGCAAAGAAGCAATCTGATGGAGATATGTGTAAAGACTGGGTTGTTTGTTCATCCATTCAGTCATTTAGTTAAATATTTACTGAGTTAAATAATCTTTTAGGTTCTGGGATATAAAGAGAAATAATATTTGGTCCTTGTTCTCAAGTGGTTCATAGTTTAATAGACTAGACAAATAACTCAATAAATTATATGATGTTTTAATAGACATGTACAAGAACTGCTGTGGAAATATAGAGAACAGCTGAGAATTGCATATCTTTTTTTGGCACATTTTCTTTATTTTGTTTTGTTTTTTATATTTCTATAGAAAAGCACAAAACTATTAGGAGTATGTTTCAGCAGTTTCTTATCATTAAACTATCAAAGAAGCAGAATATAAGAAATCCAGTAAGCCAGCAGTGATGTGTGTATTCTGACAGACTTAAGTAATTAGCTTAGCTTAAACTATAAGTGAAAATGTCTTCAGCTCAATAGACAAGTAAGTACCTGTCAGGTATCAGTATATTTCACAAGCCTTTTTATGTGATGTGTCAGGATACTCTCATACCCATAAAAAACATGAAAGAACTTAAAATCAAGAGTTTTAGTTAACCCTGAAGTTACAAGTCTATTCAAAGCCCAAGGTAGAGTTTGATGACTGTCATTTCACCTAAATGGAACATACTCTAATTTATTCAAAGCAACATGTCAGTTGTCTATTTTTTTAGTATGCAAAAAGGCTAGTGTAGTAATTTGAGAAATAACTTCATTAACAATGGAAAGTTTACTGAGGCAAGGAGAATTTTCTGATACTAATGAGATAGCAATATACCCAGAGATTGAAGAACATTTTAGGAGGTTAAAAATAGCAGTTTAATTGTGTTTAAGGATTAGTGAGTCTTAACTCACCCCTAGAAAATGAAGCAATTACTTTTTAAAAATGAAATGTATCATTTTGTATAATATTAATTAAAAAAAAGGAATTGATGTTTCTAAAGTAGTAAAGAACTTTTTGACTGAGATTTTTCTTTTGGAGTTGTGTATCTTAATAAAGGAAACCTAACCTTTTGAATATCTACCTTGAATATTGAGGTACCAGAAATGACCTTTTCTGTTAAACTTATTAGTTCCTACTTGTTAGGAACTAACAAGTATAGTTTAGTTTTATAAAATGCTTTTCTTGTTTGAGCAAATATAATTTGCAATTGTTGTAGACAATACTTTGTATATTATACTCCTGGGCATCCAGATTGATTAGCGTAGATACATTTATGAGTAATATTCTGGTTAGCTGAGTGTTTGTTCATTTGTTCATTCATTCATATGTTACATGTTTGGGTGATTTCAATATGCCAAGTACTAGGCTAGGTATGAAAGATATAGAGGTAAAGACACAAAATAAAACAAAACTAACACTATCCTACAGAAAAATCGCATTTGGTTCTCAAAAATTTTGGAGACTTCAAATCCAAGAAAAAAATATATTTTATACTCAACGGAATGTTTTAGATCATTTGACCTTGAGCATATTTCATCTCTCTAGATTTTAGCTTGCTCATCTATGAAGTGAATGTATTTGGATTATATGATGTACAAATTCCCTAGGAGATTTTTATTTTATTTTATTTTTGAGTCAGAATCTCACTTTGTCACCCAGGCTGTAGTGCAGTGGCATGATCACAGCTCACCGCAATTTCGACCTCCTGGATTCAGGCAGTCCTTCTGCCTCAGCCTCCCAAGTAGCGGGACTACAGGCATGTGCCACCATGCCTGGCTAATTTTTTTTCTTTACACTATTTTTTGTAGAGATGAGGTCTTGCTGTGTTACCCAGGTTGGTCTTGAACTTCTGGGCTCAAGCTCTCACGTCAGCTTCCCAAAGTGCTCGGATTATAGGTATGAGCTACTGCACCCAGGTAATTTTAAAGATCTCAATAGTCTGTCAGTGCATCATGATTCTGAATAAGGGCTAAAATTTGTAAAAATAAATAAAATTTTAAAGCATTGTATTTATTAGCAAAGATTGATATTACTTTGAACTACATAATATTGCTGCCTTTTTATTATATATTGTGTTCTTTCCCCTAAGTTTTCTCCCAAGTTTTTAAAAAGCTTTTATTCATTTAACTATTTTTTAAAATGGTTTTTGCCAGTTACCTTTGTCTTCATTCAAGGTAGTCATTGAAATTTTGTTTTCATTGGCATCCTGACCTCTACAATTTCAGTTGAATTTTTTTTTTTTGAGTTGGAGTCTCACTCTGTCGCCCAGACTGGAGTGCAGTGGCTGCTCCCGGCCACCACAGCCTCGACCTGCTGGGCTCCAGCGATCCTTCCGCCTCAGCCTTCCAAGTAGCCAGAATTACAGGCACGTGCTACCAACAGTTGAATCTTTTAACCACACTTTCATTGTTGATTCACTGTCGAAAGAGTCATTAACATTATTATTGTTATTTATTTATTTATATTTACTTTAAAGATGTAGGGTACAATTCAGAATTAGGTAGATAAGCAGTCATTGTACAGGTAAAGTTTGGGCCTCCCTTTGGTCCCCACTTCATCTGGTTTGAGATCAGGTATCCTTAATGTATGTGCCCTCCTCTGGCAGTTTCTCACTACTTCCAAACACTTTCTTATAGTGTTAGGATAAATGTTCAGGGTCTGCTTGTGAGTGAAAACATGTGTTACTGTTCTTTGTTTCTGTGATAGATTACTCAGTATGATATACTGGAAATCTATCCAAGTTGCTGCAAAGTCCATAATTTTGTCCTTCTTTATGACTGCATAATTCCATTGTGCATATGTACCACATTTTTTTTTTACTCCATTCCACTTTCGATGGGCAGCATGGTTGGTTTCATGTTTTTGCTATTGTGAATAATGATGCAATAAACATGCGTGTGCAGGTATCTTTTTTACAGAATGATTTGAGTTCTTCCGGCTATATTCCCAGAAGAGGATTACTGGGTCATATGGAAGGTCAATTTTTAGATCTTTTAGGAATCACCACACTGTTTTCTATAGAGGTTGTACTAGTTTACACTCCCATCAGCAGTGTAGAAGTGTTCCCTTTTCCCTGCATCCTCTCCAGCATCTGTTGTTTTTTGAGTTATTGATGACCATCCTGACTGGAGTTAGGTGATATCTCAGTGTGGTTTTAATTTGCATTTCTTTGATGATTAGTGAGACTCAGCATTTTTTCATGTATCTGTTGACTGCTCATATGTCTCCTTTGAGAAGTGTCAGTTCATATCTTTTTCCCACTTTTTTTTTTTTTTGGGTTGGAGTCTCACTCTGTTGCCCAGGCTCTGGAGTGCAGTGGCTGTTCCCGGCCACTGCAGCCTCGACCTGCTGGGCTCTGGTGATCCTTCCACCTCAGCTTTCCAAGTAGCTGGAATTACAGGCATGCGCTACTACGCCTGGCTGATTTTTTGATTTATTGTAGAGATGAGGTCTCGCTGCCCAGGCGGGTCTCGAACCCACGGGTTTAGGCAATCCACTCACCTCAGCCTCCCAAGGCGCGGGATTATAGGCTGAGCCACCGAGCCCGGCTCTTTTTCCCACTTTTTAATAGGACTATTTGGTTTTTTTTCTTTCAGCATGTTTGAGTTCCTTGTAGATCCTGGACGTCAGGACTTTATCAGATATACAGTTGGCAAATATTTTTTCCCATTCTGTGGGCTGTCTCCCTGCTCTCTTGATGGTTTCTTTGGCTTTGCAAAGATTTTCAGTTTGATGAGGTCCCACTTGTCTATGTCATCTCTTATGGCATGGACACCTGGGTTTTGATCATGAATTGGTTACCTGCTCTGATTTCTGTAAGGGTATCTCCTGTGTTTTCTAAGGTTCTTATAGTTTGAGGTTTTACATTTACATCTTTGATCCATTTAGAGTTGATTTTTGTGTATGGTGATAGGTAGGGTTCCTGTTTCAATCTTCTGCATGTGGTCAGCCAGTTTTCGCAGCACCATTTACTGAATAGGTTCTCTTCTCCCCAGTGATTGTTATTGGAGGCTTTGTTGAAGATGAGTTGGTTGAGAAACTGAGGTTTTCCTTCTGGAAATTCTATCCTGTTCCTGAAACCTCACTTTCATTGTTGATTCACTGCCCAAAGTGTCATTAACATTATTGAGAAACTTTAACTTTGGATATATGGCCAATCAAAACTGTACATGAATAGTCTTTTTTTTTTTTTTTGCTGAGTGTGGTAGCTCATGCCTGTAATCCCAGCACTTTGGAAGGCAGAGGTAAGAGGATTGCCTGAGCCCAGGGGTTCAAGACCAGCTGGACGACTTGGTGAGACTTTGTCTCTACAGTACCTTAAAAAAATTAGCTAGGGATGATGGTACTTGCCTGTGGTTTCAGTTACTCGGAAGGCTGAAGCGGAAGGGTCACCTGAGTCCAGTAGGTTGAGACTGTGGTGGCTGTGAGCATGCCACTGCACTCCAGCCTGTGTTACACAGTGAGACTCCACCTAAAAAAAAAAAAACAAAACTACAGGGAGATGCAGCATTATGTTTCAACAGATGGAATGTAACAGCTGGTGATAACCTACCGAGTTCATCCATTTATTCTTTATAGCCCAGCAATGCCTGCTGTAGTCCTGTACATACAGTGGGTTTAAAATATGTGTTGAATGACTAATTAAAATACTGGCTATCATAACTTTGGCACAATTTGTTTTTGGACCATTATAATATTTATTTAAATTATGTACTGTATGAATAGAAGTCTGGAGATGCTGAAGAAGAGTGAATTTTGATACCAAAAAAACTATTGTTTCTTTCCATTCTGTCATATTCTCCATTTTGAAAACTCCTTTTAGCTGTGTTTGTTATTCTTTTTTACTTCTAATTTTATCATTTATAAGTTATAAACTATTTCAACTACACAGAAAAGCACAGAAATTTGAGAAACATCCATGCAGTCACCATCTAGATTTAACCAGTGTTAAACTTTGGCCATGTTTGCTTAAACATTTTTTTTTTTTTTTTGTAGAGACAAGGTCTCGCCAAGTTGCCCAGGCTGGTCTTGAACCCGTGGGCTCAGGCATTCCACTCGCCTCAGCCTCCCAAAGTACTGGGATTACAGGCTGAGCCACCGAGCCCGACCCACTTAAACATTTTTTAAGAAGCAAAATATTTCAATACACTTCTAATCCCCTTTGTAGCCCTCTTTGATCTCACTTATCTCCCTTCTTCTCTCCTTTTTCCTTTCCCTCCTGATATATGACCATTACCAGAAATTGGTGTGTAATCTTCCAGTCCCTGTATATCTCCCTGTTTCACTTTTGTTTAGTTTTTCCCATCTAGTATGCATTATTGAGACTTTTGTCATTATCCTAATATTTTGGAGTTGTTAAAAGAGTTTCTACTTTGTTCCTGTAATTTGGCTGTTTAGGTCAAATACTGATATGTAATAGGGAAACTAAGGTTCAAGACTCCTAGACTTGCCGTTATTAAATGAGAGATAACTGAGAACTAGTATAGTTCAGTGGTTACAAAAACGCTTGCTTTAGGTCTATATTTCTTTCCCATGTTGGAATCTAGTTTCCACCATATCTTGGTTGTGTGACCTTAAGGAGTTGCTTCATTTCTATAAACCTGAGTTTGCTTATCTGTTAAATAAGGATAATAACTGTTATTTCACAGGATTGTTTTGAGAATTAAGTGAGATCATGCATGTAAAGGCCTCTGCTCAAGACCTGACTCATAGAAAGCTCTGATTCAATTTTGTCCTTTTACTTTATATTTGATTAAATTTTTTAATGGCAAAATCTATTAGGTGACTCTTCCGAATCAATACATTTCAAGTAATTACTTGCAGGCCTCCTAAAACTGTTTTGACACTGAAGTAAATAAGCACTAACTCAAGCAAGAGAAAACATTCCCCAAATATCCTAAAAATGCCATTTGAAAGTTGTTTTTAGAAAAGTTAAACTAACGGTTCTATCCATTCTCTTTTAGGCAGAATATTTAGTAGCCAGGCTCAAGGTGGCATTATATTTGTATGCCAAATGGTAGGCCTTTTGACTGTACGCTGGAGGATAACTTGAGTGACACCTTCCCCCAACCTACCCCTAGCCCCATATCTCTGGCAACTGTATTTTAGAGTAGTTAGCTAGAGGTGACTGCTTGTAAGGGAATATCCTATTTTCTGGTTATTCCAAAGGAAAGAAAATATCTGCATGTATTATCTATTGCTACATATTACCTCAAGTTTAGCTTAAAACAAACATGTATTACTTAACAAAGTTTTCTTTTTTTTTTTTTTGAGTTGGAGTCTCACTCTGTCGCCCATACTGGAGTGCAGTGGCCACTCTCGGCCACCACAGCCTCGACCTGCTGGGCTCTGGCAATCCTTCCACCTCAGCCTTCCAAGTAGCTGGAACTACAGGGGTGCACTACCATGCCTGGCTTATTTTTTTTTTTATTTATTGTAGAGATGAGGTCTCTCCAAGTTGCCCAGTTTTCAAAGGTCAAGAATCTGGGTATGGATGGTTCCAATGTGTCTGGCCCAAGGTCCTTTAGCAGGTTGCAGTTAAGTTGTCAACTGGGGCTGCAGTTATTGCAATACTTGACTACGACTGTAAAATCTACTCACTAGCATGGTTGCTGGCCTTAATTTCTCACTAACTGTTGACCAGTTGCTTCAGTTTCTTATCACATGGACCTTTCCATAGAGCTGGCCATAGTATGGCAACTTGCTTCCAATAGAATAGAAGATCTGCTAGAGAGAGAGTGGGTACTCAAGATGAGAGTCATGTTCTTCTATAACCTAATCTCAGAAGTGACATACTATTACTTCAGCCATGTGCTGATCACAGAGACCAACCCTGACACCTGGTGAGGGGGATTACACAAGGATGTAAATATCGGGATCCAAGGATCACTGGGGATCATCTTGGAGACTTGCCACCAAACTCAGTGATAGGTATCATTGTTGGTAGTTATCTAGCTAGCTACCTGTAAGTCTCTGAAGCCAAACTTGAGTTGTCTAGCATTTAGGTTAATATAGCTAGAGGAGGTAAGTTTGAGTGAAACATTTCTTGGGTAGAATTTTCATTTTAGATATGTGCTTGCTGTTAGGCCTGGTATCCACAACTGAGTTACCTGAAGATTTCATGAAATAGAAAGGAGATATTTAGCAAGAGTACATAAAGAAAATGGCTTATTTTTGAATTTTCTTCTTTATAGGCCTCAAGTTTAATTTGTTACAGAGAATAATGTTGTTTACTTTGCAAGGCAGCCAGATTAGAAATTGATTTTTTTTATGATAGTTTATAGATACAAATCAGTCGTATATTATACTAATTTTCACCACCTTCAGATTATAGTGATAGTGATACAAATTAAGAGAATCATATGACTAAATTAGTGGCGGTACTTTTTTTGGGTCTTTTTCTTTAGACTTTAAATTGGTCACTTGCATTACTTTTATGAATTTCTAATGTAAACAGACAGAACAAATTGTGTGTATATGCACGTGTGTGAAATCTATAATGAAATCACAGTTTAGGGAAGGAATTATACGTTTAAAGTCTTCAATTTTATGAAAACAATGATTCCACATTTCTTCAAGTGGCTGCCATGGAATGGAAATTGAAATCCCTGGGTGGGAAGTGTGCTAGAAATCATAGTATTCCTTTTCAAAGTATTTTGCATCCCCTTATATGTATATTCAGTACTTCATTTCTAACCCCTACACACTGAATCATGCTGTGATTCATAATACTGTGTTATGTTTTAAATTCAAATATTGTTTTTAAAGAGAAATTGCTACTAATGTTGGCTAAGCTGCACATAATAGTTTAGTAAATGGTTGTAGGTATGATTCTCCTCATGTCAATCTAAATGTGAGCTAATATTATTCAAAATCCTTTTGAGATATTTAATAATTGTTTCAGTTAACTAAATGCTTTACCAAATAATATCCATTTATGAAGTGTAGTTGAGTTTAGTGCATTTATTATTTAAAGAAATAGGTAATTGGTGCATATCTACCTGACTAAATGTTCATGGATATCTTTTGAATGCCCGTGTATTTGAAGAAAGAAGGACTTCAGTATCTTAATAGAACAAGTAAATAAATTATAGATCATTGAAAAATTTTTGAAGTGATATATGATTTAGTTTACTCTTTTAAAAATTAATTTGTTAAGAGAGCATCTTCACAGAGATAAAATTTACGTAAATAAAATGCACTAATTTTGATGATTTTATAAACATATAACCTATAGAACATTTCCATCACCCTAGAAAGTTTCCCTGTGTTCTTTTTCAGTCAATGCCCACTTCTCTTCCTAGGCAACCACAGATCTACTTTCTGTCACTATAGATTAGACTCTTCTAATGTTTCATATAAACACAGTCTTATGTACTTTTTTTCTGTAGCATCCTTTACTTAGCATAATGTTTTTGAGATTCATCCATGTTGTTGTGTGTATCTGATGTTTGTTTCTTTTTTATTCCTGAGTAGAACTGTATTGGAGGAATTGTACTCACCACTTATGCATTTATCTTTTGATGGATATCTGAGATTTGATTCCAGTTTTTGGCTATTTTGAGTAAAACTGCTGTGAACATTTATGTACAAGTTTTTTTTGTGTGGATATGTGTTTTCCTATCTTTTGGGTAAATACCTAGGTGTAGAATTGGTAGGTTGTATAAATGTATATTTAGCTTTGTAGGACAGTACCAAACTGTTTTCCAAAGTGGTTGTACTATTTTACATTGCCATCAGCAATGCATGAGAGATCCAGTTGCTTCACTTGTATGCTTATGCTTGAAATTGTCAGTCATCTTTTCAGCCATTCTATTGGGTATGTAGTATGTCTCCTTGTGACTGTATGTATCTTCTTGATGACTGTGATACTGAGCATCTTTTCATGTGTTTATTGGTCATTCATGTGTCTTTGTTTGTGAAGTATATGTCTCATCTTTTGCCCATTTTAAAAATGAAATTTTTTGGCTTGTTAATAATCAGTTGTAAGAGCTCATATATTCTGAATACAAGTTTTTTGTCAGGTATGTATTAAGAATATTTAGTCCCAGTTGGTGGTATGCTTTTTCATACTCTTAATAATGTTTCAAAAGCAGAAGGGCTTAGTTTTGATAAAGCCCATTTTATTAGCTTAATTTTTTGTGTTTCATGCTTTGTGTGTCCTATCTAATGAACATTTGCCTGCCCCAAGGTCATGAAAATTTCCTTCTAGAATATTTATTGTTTTGGCTTTTATAGTTTTGGTCTATGGTTCACTTTGAGTTAATATTTGTATATGGCATGAGGTTGGGGTCAATATTCTTTTTGTGTGTGTGTGTTTTTTGGCACTTGGATGTTCAGTTGTTCTCATACCATTATTGAAAATACTGTCCTTTCTCCATTCACTTACTATTGCATTCTTTTTGAAGATCAATTACCCATATATGTATAGATCTATTTCTGGAGTTTATATTCCCTTTCATTGATCTCTTTTATGCCATTATCACTACATTGTTATGATTATTGTAGCTTCATAGTAAGTCCTTAATTTTTTGTTTTTCCAAGATGTTTGGCTATTCTGGGTTCTAGCATTTCTATACAAATTTTAGAATTTCAACTAAGAAGCCTACTGGAATTTTGATTGGGATAGTACAGAATTTATAGGTGAATTTGGGGAGAATTGATATCTTAACAATATTAAGTCATCCAATTTGTAAACATGATATGGTTTTCATTTTATGTAGGTATTCCTTAATTTTTCTCAGTGAAGTTTTGCACTTTTCCTTTTACAGGTCTTGCATATATTATGTTCATGTCTTTATTCCTAAATATTGCATTTAAAAAATCATATTATTTTAAAAATATTTCAATTTCTCAATATTCTAGAAATTGGTTTATTGTATTAAGGAAATATATTTTAAATAGTAGGAAGCTAATTTATTAGAAAAAGCCCTCTTTATTAAAAGTTTATGCTTTTTATGAAATCTGAATATTTGATGACATCAAGCATATTTTACCAATTTTTATTTTGTGATTAATGTAAAAGATGTAGATAATCTTTAGGAGAGTAAATTACCATAATTCTATGATATATGTTTTTTAGCAGATACATTATTCTTTGGATTTATGTATATTGAATGCAAAATTCTCTAACAAATTATAATGAAGTTGTTTTTTACTTCTGTGAATTTTGTAAGCATTAAACCTGACATGGTGACTAGAATTATTACATTTAGGTAAGTTGTTGCTTTTAGCATATGTAATATAAGTTCTTGATTGTATTTATCTTCTTTTCTGCTACATTACTATAGAATGTAGAAAAGTAGTAATGTATACATTACTATAGAATATGTTGACCTGATTACCCTCAAAATAAATAAAAATGTATAATTACAAAACAATATTATATAAGTTCTAACAAGTCACTTCTAGGAACATAGCAATGTCTTCAATCATAGTAAAGTATGTGCACATATTTGAATGTACTGTTAATGAAAAATCCAGTAATTATATTTCAAAATCTAATAATAACAAAAATTTCTGAAAATAATTAGCATAGTGTCTGGTAGTGTTTACTGTTAGGTTCTCCTTCCTTTCCTTTATTCCTTTTTTTTTTTTTTGAGTCAGAGTCTCACTCTGTCCCAGGCTGGAGTAGAATGGCACAGTCTCTATTCACTGTAGCCTTGGCCTTCTGGGTTCAGGCTGTCCTTCCGCCTTAGCTTCCTGAGTTGTTGGGACTACAGGTGTATGCTACCACACCCAGTTAATGTAAAATTTTTTTTGTACAGATGAGGTCTCACTATGTTGCCTAAGCTGGTCTCAAACTCCTGGACTCAAGTAATCCTCACAACTGAGCCTCCCAAAGTGCTGGTTGGGATTACAGGTTGAGCTACTGTGTTTGGCATTACTCATCTTTAACCTAACATAGTGTAACTTAAATGAATCTTTACTCCTAAGTGAATATGTCTATATAAAGAAGAGCATGGTTTCACATAATAGCTTTCATAACTTTAGATTATTTGCTCTTTGAGATCTATTTCTAAAATTTAAGCGACTGTAAAGAGTTGAGGGTTGCCCTTTCCATATTTAAACTCTTGTATTATACTAATTGGCCTCAATGGCCTATTGACTAGAGCCTTTCATGAAGCACACCATTGTCTGGTGACTCATTTTGAATTTAGCATGTACTCTGCCAATTGTTTACAAATGTTCCGGTTTAATTTTAATAGATTGATTATTATATTACTGTAGCTCTCTATCAACTTACTGTGAACATATTATTACTGCATTTTTTGCTGTAGTAAGAAATTATCTGAACAAAAACTGCATTTAAGTAACAGTTTGAGTGGTCCAATGTATTGAGGTAAGATGTTACTACATCTTAATAAGATTTAGAAATGGTATATTTAATGATTTACATTTAAATTCCATAAAGATTACAGATAAACACACAAATATTTTTTAAAAATTTTCATTTTAGAGCCAAGGTCTTGCTCTGTCACCCAGGCTGGAGTGTAGTGGTACAATCATAGCTCACTACAGCCTCTAACTCCTGGGCTCAAGTGACCCTCCCACCTCAGCCTTCAGAATAGCTGGGACTATAGCACATGCTACTATGCTCAACTAATTTTCTATTTTTATTTTTAGAGATGTGGTCTCACTATGTTGCCCAGGGTAATCTAGAACTCCTGGCCTATAGCAGTCCTCCCACTTAATCCTCCCAAAATGAGCCACTGTGCCTGGCCAAGATTATAGGAATATTAATATGTGGATAAAATTGATTACATTTAGTTATCTGTTTTAAAATTGAAATATTTTTATTGACTTTCCAGATAGTACATTCTCACTGTAAAAAATCTAGCAATACAAAACTGTGAAAGCCCTTGTGAAGCTCTATCCCTTATAGATAACCATTGTTAATATTTGGTGGATTTTCTTGTACACTCTTTAATGCATTTATAAACATAATTTTTAAAACATATATTGGATCATACTATGTACATATTATTCTGTACTCACTTTTTTCTTCTTTCTTAAACTTACCAGTATATATTAAGCATCTCATCATATCAGCCTATTAAACTTCTGATTCATCTTTTTAATGATTACATAGTACTGCATTGTAAACGGTTCTATCTTAGTTTATTAGATGCATCATTGATGGACATTTAGACTTTTCTTGACATTTTGATATTTTAAACAGTGCAATGAAAGGTATACTTTGTATTAATTTTCTATTGATGTCATAAAAATTATCATAAACTTAATGCCTTAAAACATTAATTCATCATTTTCTTACAGGTCAGAAGTCTGACACAGGTCACAGTGGGCTAAAATCACAATGCATACAAATTGCCATCTGTTCTAGAGACCAAGAAGACAGTCCATTTCCTTGCCATTGCCAACTTCTAGAGGCTGCCTACTTTCCTTGGCTTGTTGCTGCCTTCTCCCATCTTCAAGATGGGGAATCAGTAGGTCTCCACTGGAATTGCTGAGTCCAAGAATGTGTACCTGAGCTTTAGGGATTAAAAGCTACCATTGTACTTTCCTTTCTCATCCATGAAACTAATAACCAAATACTGGAACACTTTTGTGGAAACACTCAACGTGCCCCTCACTGTGTTTTCCAGTAGATACAACTGGCTAAATCATTGTCTTATGTTCGCATTTCAAATCTCATCTAAGTGGTACAACCTAACTCACATCTTAAACCTTAGCTGCAATGAATCTGGAATTGTAGTTTTAGTTTTCCTGTTTCTTTACTACAAGAAGGCAGTTGGAATCTCGAAGGAAGTTGGAATATACACTGAGTGTCTCTATTCCAGCATATCCAGCTCAGTAAATACCTAGCACCTTGTGCTGTGTGCTGGAAATTGGCTAATAATGTATGTTTGATGCATGGAGGTTGACTAAAAGTTAAGAAAGAATCCTTTTAAGTGAGTCAAGGCTGTGCTAGGGTTCTTAGTTGTAGACAACATAATCTCCTCTAGTAGATTTAAATGAAAAGGAATTTATTAAGGTGTGAAGAAACTGGTCGCATTTTAGGAGAGCCAGAAAGTCAAACTTGGGGGTAGATGTATCAGGTACAATGCCCAAATCACACCGGGAAACCGCTCCAGTGAAGGCATCATTGGTGCTATCACTGGACTGGACCCACAGTTAGAGTTCAACTGAATGCTAAACACTCTATCACAGCCACTTCCAAAAGAATGAACTCCCAATCATACAGTCATTCCCATGGGACATCTGCCTCTTCACTTTGCTCACTAGTAAGTCGAAGTCATGTGTATGTGTGTTTGATTGGCTAAGACTGCTCTGTTAGTAAGATAAAATGGGAGAATGAGTTCTGGCTTTTACTCTGGAGAGAACAAATTAAAAATGTGGGAAATGAGTGGAAAAGGCATTCAGAAGATGTGAGACATCCACAAACATGATGTCCATTATAGGAAGTAATAGTTGAAGACAAGCTGTGCTTCATAAACTAAATGATCTGATTTTACATTATCTCTAAATTCCTCTGTTAACTCTGAATTTTTAGATAGAATCTGGTTGAAACAATCCAGCCTTTCTTAGGTGGGTAATGCAAGCCTGTTTGCTCTTACTTTTAGAGGCAAACTCTATCAAGGTCCACAAAATGCACCCATATCCCACATTAAATGAAATTTAAGTATAGCCACATGTTTTAAATGGAAGTTTAGTATTTATCATGCTTTGTAGGCATTTGTTTGAGCTTTTGTTAATTTTATCCTACAGTATGTGTTTTGTATTTTGGTATAATATTTTTTTTAGATCTCAAACATTTTCCTAAGTCTTTGGAAGTACCTCTGCTCTAATCAGTGTGTCTATAGTGCTTAGTGCACCAAACAACCTTAACAACCCTCTGTGTGCTGTGAAAGAATCGGTTATCCAAATTTGGACCAAAGGGTTAAGTTAGTACCTCCTGAACTCAAATCACTCTATGAAAAAGATACTTGCACACACATGACTATTGCAGAATTATTCACAATACCAAAAACATGGAACCAACCGTGTTACCCATCTAAAGAGGACTGACTGGATAAAGAAATGTGGTACATATACACGATGGAATATTATGCAACCATAAAGAAGGACAAACATATGAACTTTGCAGCAACTTGGATGAATTTAGAGTCTATCATACTGAGTGATCTATCACAGAAACAGAAACAAAGAACTGAGTACCACATAGTCTCACTCATAAGCAGACCCTGAACAATTATAATACTATAAGAAAGGGATTGGCAGTAGTGAAAAATGCCGGGGGGGGGGGCACACCTCATCAATAAGGGCACCTGGTCTCAAACCAGGTGAAGTGGGGACCAAAGTGAGGCCCGAACTTCACCTACACAATGACCATTTGTATACCTAACCCTGAATTGTATCCCACATCTTTAAAAAATAAAACAAATTAGTACCTCTGTCATCATGTGTTGTGGCAATGGTGATATTAAATGATGAGACCCCCCACCATGAGGAAGGAGGAGAGAAGAGTCAGATTGTGAGATATCCGTATGTGTACTACATAATGTAGGGAACACACCACTAGTGGCTCTTGCCATGGTTTAGAAGGTGTAACTCTTTTTTAAATTTTTGAGCAGAGTCTCACTCTGTTACCCAGGCTGGAGTGCAGTGGCACCATCATGGCTCACTGCAGCCTCAACCTTCCTTGAGCAAGTATCTATTCAAAACGAACAAATCATTCCTTTGAGCAACCCTGTTAGTCTAATGTGACAATTTCATTAGAAATTATTTTTCGGCCAGGCTCTGTGGTTCAGACTGTGATCCCAGCACTTTAGGAGGCTGAGACTAGTGGATTACCTGAGCCTGTGGGTTCGAGACCAGCCCAAGCAACTTGGCGAGACCTAGTCGCTATAATTTAAAAAAAAAACACAAAAAAAACTTAGCTGGGTGTAGTAGCTCGCGTCTATAGTTTGGCTACTGGGAAGGCTGAGGCGGAAGGATCACTGGAGCTCAGCAGGTTGAGGTGGCCATGAGTATGCCACTGTATTCCAGCCTGGGTGACAGAGTGAGGCTCCAACTCAAAAAAAAAAAAAAAAAAAAGGCAACTTGTTTTTCTGTCTTACTGATGTTGAAAAATCTCAGTACTTTTATGAATGGAGAGGTCTACTTACTAAGTTTTCTTACTGAACTCATAAATCTGTAAACTGTGCATACATTTTATGAGGTTCTTGAAATACCTTAAAAATGTTTTTTCTTGGTAGGTGGAGGCTAAGGTAGGAGAGTCACTTGAGTCCAGGAATTCAAGGCTGTAGTGCACATGATCATGCCTGTGAATAACTGCACTCCAGCCTGTGCAACCGAGCCAGACTCAGTCTCTTGAAAAAAGAAAAAAATGTTTTTTCTTCTATGGTTGGTAATAACTTTTTTGAAATGCAACGAGTGCCACAATCATTGGAGACAATAGATGATATAATACTACCATTTCATCTTTTTAATATTTAGAGCTTTTTGTCATCTGAAAATTACTCATACAAGGCCACTAATCGCCCAAGTTTAGGTGAATACTCAGGAGAGGAAATTATACAATTATTTTAAGTTATTATATATATTTATCAGTTTTATAAATCTGACATGCATTTAATAATGATAATAATCTCTGACTTCTCTTTGAAAAATTTCCAAGGATCACATTCAGGCATATGAAATAAAAAAAGGTGACATGTTCCTCTGTGTATGCATATTTCCCTGCATAAGTTATACAGTCAAGTCTCAGACTGTTTTCTAATTACTATTTATTATTACCTTTATGATTATTTTTCTCTCTTTAGTCTTAGAACCCAGTCAATACTTTTCTCCCACTTGTTAGACAGGAAATATATATGCTTGTTTGTTTGTTTGTTTACTTGTTTTTCAGACAGGGTCTTGCTCTGTCATCTAGCCTGGAATGGTGTAGTCACAGCTCACTACAGCCTCAAATTCCTGGGCTCAAATCACTCTCCTGCTTCAGCTTCCTGAACACTTGGGACTACAGGCATGTGCCACCACACCAAGCTAATTTAAAAAATTTTTTTTATAGCGACAGTGTCTCACTGTGTTTTCCAGGCTGGTTTCAAATTTCTGGCCTTAAGTGATCCTCCCACCTCAGCCTCTCAAAATAATGGGATTACAGGTGTGAGCCACTGCACCTGGCCAAGAGGAAATATATATCTAGAGAGAAAAAATACAGTTGACCCTTGAACAGTGAATGGGTTAGGAGTGCTGATGACACCCCACAGTCAACAATTAGCATATAACTTTGGACTCTTCGAGCACTGAACTGCTAATAACCTATTGTTGACCGGAAGCTTTATTGATGACATAAACAATTAACATATTTTGTAAGCTATATGTATTTTATACTGTATTCTTACAATAAAGTAAGCTAGAGAAAAGAAAGTGTTAAGAACATCATTATGTGGAAATGATTATCATAAAATTCTTCATCCCTGTCTTCTTCATGTTGAGTAAATTGGGGAGGAGGAGCAGCAGCGGGAAGGGTTGGTTTTGTTGTCTCAGGGTGGCAGAGACAGAAGAAATGGAGGAGGTAGAAGGGGTGGCAGGAGAGGTGGGCACACTCGGTGTTATTTTCCTGGAAACAATCCCTGTGTAGGTTACCTGTGCAGTGCAAAGCTATGTTGTTCAAGGGTCAACTGTATATAAAACCTAGGAGCTGAGAGGTACATCTGAGACATTACCTGGGTTATTGCTGGGCCCTAGAAAGTAATGTGGATAATTTGGAGGAAAAAAGCATTTAATTACATTAAAAAAAATATTAGTTTGATGGAGTTGTGCTCAGGCCTGTCATTCAAGATAGAGTATCATTTATTTCATAGCATAGCCTGCATTCATTCTGCTGATAGAAACTTACCTCCCACTCCTCCTGACCCTTGGTTTTTTTTTTTTTTAATTGCCTGTGGGATTAACTATCACCTCATTATCTTTGTTAATCACTTCCAGAGCCTTTTGCTGTTGTCATCACAATGGCCAGAGGATCACAAATAAAGTGCTAAATCTTTATTCATAAAGAAAGTTGACTCTCACCTGTTGCTTATATCTACTATATACATATTTTCTTTAGACATTTGTATAGTAGTGATGGTCAACATTAAATATTTCTTGAGAAGTGATTTTTTTTTCTTTCTTGAGTTGGAGTCTCACTCTGTCGCCCAGACTGGAGTGCAGTGGCCGCTCCCGGCCACCACAGCCT
>NW_007087380.1:538288-550227 GCF_000164805.1 Carlito syrichta | reverse complement strand
AGGCGCGGGATTACAGGCTGAGCCACCGAGCCCGGCTAGAGAAGTGATTTTTAATGTTGTGGTTGTGGGAGATGATTGATGTCCGAGCAACGTTGAATATCAAATAAATAAAACCACAGAAAATCAAATAAAAGTCATTAAGATACATGACTAATGTTTCCTCAAAACGGCTTAGAATAGTCTCCTATTCATATAGTTATTCTAAGCAGTTTTCTTGAAAGTTTTGAAGTAAGAAAGATGTTTTCCTTGTTAAATACGTTGAAATTTTTGGCAATGTAAAAAATTTTTATTTACATGTTTGATAAGAACATCCATGGACCTCTCTTTCAAAAGATAAAAACTTCAATATGAAAACTGAAGTTATAAAATGAAGATCCATTCTCAGCTAAGAATCCCTTTTTAGAAATGTATAAATGCAATTATCCTTTGATAAATAAACGCATCTTCAAAATTTCTCAGTCATGTCACTGGAAAATATTAAAAGATGACATTGCTACCTACAATAACAATAAAAAATGAGGAAAACAATTGAAACATAGATCAAGGATGTTAAAGATGGGTGAAAAAATTATCTTGCTTTTTATAATTAAAGTTTGTTTAATATTCATAACAGGCTTATAGGCTTCTTAATTGTTTCAGGTAAAATAACTAATTTGCTTTGTTTTGAAAGCATTCTTTTTTTCTTCCTAAATCAAAAAGAGAAGAAACTTAAAATACATGACTCAATTATAGTTTTTAGAACAACAACGGGTAAGAATGTTTTAAAGATTTAGGAATCTTTTCATCTCTCTGACTTTTCATCATTTCCATACTGTGTCGAGTTTTTAGTTGCAAAGTAACTGATGTTGACTCAATTGAGTAGAAGTAAATTTATGTTTCCAGAATCTCTGGGGAAGGCTGAAAAATGGGACTCGGGAAATAAACAGGAACCAAGACAGGCTTGGGCCCAGGAAACTTCCTCAGCAGATCAATTGGCAGGATCAGTCTAGTTAGGATGTCGTTCTTGGACACACATCACTGCTACTACCAGTAGATTATTGATGCTATTTCTACTGTTGCTGTTGCAAATTTTTCACTTGTGTCTGTACTTTGCCTTACTCCCTCAAGATTCAAGTTCCAGGATGAGACTATGTAGTTGGGCAAGAGTGTTAAGGGATATGGAGTAAGTTTCTAGTCTTCAGAGTTCTGAAGGTCATTAGGTTTATTGTGGGAGGCCATCCTCATTTCATTCCCTTGGTTTCCAGACTTGTGTAAGTACAGTCATGTGCCACATGACAGTTTTTTAGTCAATGACAGACTGCATATATGATGATGATCCTATATTCTCTATAGTATATTTGTAATATTATAACATTGTGCTTTGTGCCTTTTCTATGTTTAGATATGTTTAGATACACACATTCTTACCATTGTGTCACAGTTGCCTACAGTGTTCAGTACAGTCATGTGCTGTCCAGGTTTGTGGTCTAGGAACAGTTGGCTAGACCACATATCCTAGATGTGTAGTAGGTTCTACCATCTAGGTTTGTGTAAGTACATACTGTGATGATTGCACAACAATGAAATTGCCTAATAACACATTTGTCAGAATGTATCCCTGACGTCAAGCTACACAGTCATGCTCAATGTTCAATGTTGTTCATTGATTTGGAATGTATGTTTATCTTATATGGCAATATTTTACTTTCATGAAGTATTGTCTCCTAGTTTACACTGTAATGGAGTCTTCAGTTCAGTCTCTCTAAAGGCAAGCTGCTTTTTTGATGAAGGGATATATGGGAGTAGTAAATTTCCCTGGGTTATCAGCCCATGGCATTATTTTTTTTCACTGTAAAATGAGCTCCTTTTTCAGAATCAAATGTCCATGACACCTTCAGTCTCAACTTTTCTTTCTTTTTCAACTTTACTCTGTATCCTCTATTGTAGCAATAGAAGAATTACAAACAATTATTTTTTAGCATTCTTCAAGAGGAATAGTATTTATTCTACTGGTTATTCTGGTTTCAATGGGATTAGCCTAGGAGTGAATGCAGATGTGAGGACAAGTAATCATACACACAGTTTTAGATGTCAAGACTGAGTGCAAAGAGCATCTCAAACATGATTTCTGTCTCCTCCCTTATTTTCTTGCGCAGCAGAGATACCATCTTGTAAATAATTCAGGAGGCTGGGTGTAGTGGCTCTTGCCTGTAATCTCAGTATTTTGAGATGTTGAGGAAAGAGGATTGCTTGAGTTGAGGAGTTCAAGACCATCCTGAGCAACATGGTGAAACTCCATCTCTACAAAAACTTAAAAAATAAGCCAGGTCTAGTGGTGTGTACCTGCAATCTCAGCTATTGGGGAGGCTAATGTGGGCAGATTATTTGAGGCCAGAAGTTTGAGGCTATAGTGAACTGTGATCAAGCGACTGCACTCTAACTTGTGTGACAGTGAGACCCTGCCTCTAAAAATAAATAAATAAATAAATATGCTTACTTCTCTGCTTCAAAAGAATAAGAGAAAAACCTGCCTTGTGTATACAGTTACTTCTTTTGCATCTTTGTCTACTGTAACTTGAATAGTATTTTTGTTTTGAATTTTAGCTGCCCTCTAAAAACAGAAATCTATTAAAAAATGAACATCAATGATGGGCGTGGTGGCTTATGTCTGTAATCCAGCACTTTGGGAGGCAGAGGTGAGAGGATTGCCTGAGCCCATGGATTTGAGATCAGCCTGAGCAAATGGCGAGAACTTGTCTCTGCAATAAATCAAAAAATTAGCTGGGCATGGTGGTGCATGCCTGTAGTTCCAGCTACTTGGAAGGCTGAGGCAGAAGGATCATCTGAGCCCAGCAGGTCGAGGCTGTAGTCGCTATGACCATACCTCTTCACTCCAGCCTGGGTGAAACAGTGAGACTCTGACTCAAAAAAAGAGAAAAGAACATCAAAAAGTTATTTGTTTGAAGAATCCTTCATCCATTCCCATAGATTTTTTTGCCCCTGCCCATCACCCATCCATTCCCATAGATTTTAAATCAATCTTTTATTATGATTGTTTACTTTGTCTTCTCTCTAACTTTTCATTTGATCTTCCATGGTCCCCTTTATAAAGTATAATATATATAATATAATACAAAGTTATAATAACAGTAATAGGATGTATCATCAATATTGTATAGGCCCAAAGGAGATTAAATCTCAAGCTGATAAAGAAAATAATCTTGTATTTTTATAATGATTTCATTCATATTAGTTATAAAAATAAAGAATAATTAAAATAAAAGAAAGCTATCTAACTATAATGGCCAGGTTTTTAAATCATTGTAACTTTAGATTACCAAAAGACAACAATGTTTCAAATCTACTCATGAAGACACTAATGACCTGCCTTTCCAATATCGACTAATCATTGTTATGACACCCATTTTGGTAGAGATTTACTTACATTGTGAGAAGAAGAATATCATGACCAAGAGAAAAGAACAGCAATTGCAAATTATCATAGAGGTATGAAGATGAGGTTATTATAGACTCTTTGATAGTTAATAGAGCAATCAAAAAACAATGACATTTGATATGAACTATTTTGATTACAGAAAAGGCTATGACTCATTTTTACATTCAGATATCTACAAGAAAATTTTCAGGTTTATAAGATTGACCCTTCAATTATTCTTTTTTTGTAACATACAATGAATAAATGATGTTACATTTTTCAAAGGGCAGAAGAATTGTTAAATTAAAAGCCGTATGTATAAAATGGAGACTATTTCAGGGAGACTGATTTAATTCTCTCTCTGGTTCTATCTAGAATTGTATCCATTAAGCAGAAAATAGCTTTGTCTATAACTTTTAAAAAAAGAGAATCATTTTACCAAGTAATTTGCTTATAAGAATAATTGGAAATTATACTAACTCTAAAACATAGTTTAAAAGTTTAGTGTTGGTATAAAATGGAATTGGGTAAAGGCAGGTAAATCAAGATAATTGGTGAAAAGAATACATACTTAGTTGAGGAGTTGCTTGAATGTAAGTAAAACAAATATTCGAATTTTAGAACAAACTTTGTATAACATAAATTTTGTAATACTACACATTTTTATAAATTTGTGGTTTTACCATCGAGTATGATTACCTAGCAATCAAGAGATTCTAAATAGTGAAGGGAATATCTGGGAAAATATTTGGTGTGGGGAAAAATGCTAAGAATTTATGTTATAATCAAATATATTCACAAGATCAGTTTTCTGGTGAGACTGAAAAGTATTTGTGATTCAGGGCAGTAAGATTACCATTAAGCATCACCAAATTGACATACTAAGGAAAATTTTGGTTGATTAGGCAAATATAACCAGGAAACAAATATATAACGCTGTCATTGTTATGCTCCAAATGTGAATGAACATAGAGCCCAAGATGCCAATGAATAGCTGCTACAAAATATACTAGATTTATATTTTGACAAATATGTTGCTAAAACCGGGCCATGTATTTTCCTACTTGACAAAAATTTGATAGTTTATAGATGTAGCTTGTTCTTTTAGTAAATGCAGTCCAAAACTTTTTCAGAATTCGTGTGTGTGTGTGTGTGTGTGTGTGTGTGTGTGTGTGTGTGTGTGTGTTTTATATGTATGTGTGTATATATATATATATCTCCAATTTTCTCAGGCTTCTTCCCAAAGCTAAAACTCCAAATGCAATTTTGTGATAACTCTGTGAGTTTGTAGAGCTATTTCAGACTTTCGGGGCTCTCAAAGCATGGGTAGCAGGCATTTGTTTCTGTGCAATGTGCTCTGCCTGCTAGAGTCACCTGTCTGAGCCTGGTTACTGCCAGAGCAAGAGGTTATTTTGCCTTTTCCTGCTTTTTCTCCACCCATTTGGGAGCTTTAAGAGTGCCTCAAGCCTAAGAATAGAGTTGAAATATAGGTTGAGAATATTTGTTCCAGCCACATTGAATAAGGCTTAAGTCAAAGAGCCTAACTCTCTTTACAGGACTCCTTGAGCCCTGCCACCAGAATAGGTTTTATCTGACCAGTGTAGACATATCTGAGTCCCACTTAGATTCAAGCTGTCATCCCTACCCTATAAGCTGACTTTGAAGCAATATGGAATGTGTTAGCTTTGGTGACTCAGGAGGTTTTATAAAAACAACAACAACAACAACAACTTTTGAGTATCTTATAGATGGGGAATTATCATATTGTTTATTCAGACTAATACTTCTAGATAGTACATATTATATTCCAGATACAGTTTTGGTTTGCCAGTCTGAAGTAGCCTTAGCCAGACCTGTATCTACCTCTTTCTTGTTCTCTATTCTATCATTCTTCCTTATCATTTACCATAGTGGAACTATTTTTTTTTTTTTTTTTGATTTGGAGTCTCATTCTGTCGCCCAGACTGGAGTGCAGTGGCACACTCCTGGTCACCGCAGCCTCGCCCTGCTGGGCTCTGGTGATCCTTCCACCTCAGCCTTCCAAATAACTGGAACTACAGGCGTGCGCTACCACACCCGGCTAATTTTTGATTTTTTATGGTAGAGATGAGGTCTTGCCAAGTTGCCCAGGCAGACCTCTAACCCGCGGGCTCAGGCAATCCACTCGCCTCAGCCTCCCAGAGTGCTGGGATTACAGGCTGAGCCACCGAGCCTGGCCCATAGTGGAACTATTAATGACTTCTAAGGCTTTCTTTTTTGTTATTGTTATTATTATTTTTCTTTTGAGTTGGAGTCTCATTCTGTAGCCCAGACTGGTGTGCAGTGGCCGCTCTCGGCCACCGCAGCCTCAACCTGCTGGGCTCTGGCGATTCTTCCCCCTCAGCCTTCCAAGTAGCTAGAACTACAGGCGCGCGCTACCACGCCCGGTTAATTTTTTGATTTATTGTAGAGATGAAGTCTCACCAAATTGCCCAAGCGGGTCTTGAACCGCGGGCTCAGGCAATCCACTCACCTCAGCCTCCCAAGGTGCGGGATTACAGGCTGAGCCACCGAGCCCAGCTTGTTATTGTTAGTGTGATACTTTAACAGGACTAAAAGAAGAATAGATAAGACAAAAGAATAACACCTATCAGAGTTAGAGGAGGTGCTAATTTACTCATAGTTATGTAGGCTCGTTAAATAGGGTTTGTGATATTATGTATGATATGTGTGTATTTAACAATATTAAGACAAAATTTTCTAAATAATAAAAATAAGTAGTCATTAAGGGAGGAAGCTTTCTATGAAGTGAGAGCAGGTTGGGGAGAACTGTGACTTATTTGACGTGTAGAGAAGGTTTTCAGCAGTGAATGTTTGAGATTCTCCTGATGCAGGATTAAATCAAAGTATTCCATCAAGAACATCCTGGGGGAGCCTAAGGAAAAACCTGCCTTGTTCTCGGATGTTACCAAAGAATCTGCTCAAACATATGATCTCTATCAATGTAAAGTTAGGGCCTGGAATCACACCTTTCATTTTCTTTTTGTCTCCGTTAGCAGCCCTGAAGAGCTTTCACCAAATTGCAAACTGGAGTCAGGTAATAATGTTTGTTTCTGAGCTTTCAGAGGAAGCTGTTTATTTTAGTAGGCAATTTTCATGTGTGATGAAGTGAAATGTTGAGAAGGCAGCCTCTCATCAGTGGACAAACAATGCCTAAGAATTTAGCTAATGGCCCCCCTTCAGTGCAGAGAATAGATGGCAACAATTGTACTTGCAGACTAGACCCAGAGCTACTTGTTTGGCTGCTAGGTGTTAATGCAAATTTGTTCTTCAGCTCATTCAACCCTGGGGCTCCCATCCTTTGATTTAATTAAATGTAATTGGTTACATTGCTCCTCCCAGGCCCCTGAGGTGTTTTTGTTTATTGCTTACTCTTTGCAATAAAGCTTCAATTCATGGCACAAAATGCTGGATAAATAAGAGTCTTTTTTTTCCTATGTTGGATTTGCTAGGAGATTATTTCCTTCAAATAGTTGGGCTTTACTGTTAAAAGTAAATGACCAGTGAAATAAACTCATTGGGTGGCAAATGTGGCATATCCAGAAGCAAGGGACTAAGTAGGGTAAATTACATGAGATTAGGAAAAGATATGAAGTAATGTTAAATTAGTAAAGATTTGAAAGAGTATTGTAAGAGCTGTCAACACTGTAAATAAATAAGGCTTTAATAAGTAAGATTGTTATTGTAGCACATTATTATTAAAAACTACTATTAAAAAGTTACTTTAAAATGTCTGCAATGAAAGTCTGTAAATTAATTTTTTTAATCATGCAGAATTTTCTTACTCATAAATATGCAAGTGGCAATATTGAGGATAAAAGTGAAAATGATATTGACCTAAGTTAGGTCAGCACAATTAACCTATTCCTTTTTAATGAGAGATCTTTTTCCCTTCTGCATTAAGTATATGTTCTGTTTCTATCTAAAGATATCATAAGCAACATTTTTTGGTAAAATGACACTTTTTTCCCCTCCAAATTTTTATCTTAATTTGAGAAATGAGCTAAATTATCTTTTTATTAACTTCTGAGAAAGAATTCAGAAACTTAGGAAAATTAAGAAAATACCATCAGCACTTCCCAATCAGTTTTTAAGTACCAAACTGTATAAATAACGTTTCCCCTTTTTGTCCTGTCAGTGGGATAAAATGGCCTGCCAGAAACTGGTATTTATTATAGTGTGCCTGGCTAGTCCCTTTACTGCTTTCTTCTTTTCCTGGTTTTTATTTTTCCCTTTTTTGACTGTAGCCATGTAAGATATTGCATCAATGACATTTTCATTATTGCAATAGACTTTCTAAATCTTGCTGTGTCACAGGCCTAACTCATATATCTTCAGATGGAAAAAATGAAAAATCCATAAGAACACAGGTATTCTCAGTGCACTATAAACTTCAATTTCTCACAATAGGATTGTTTTGCAGAAATTTTTTTCTAGGTTCCTCTCACATTCTCTTGCTGAGATACTGGGGTTTGGGGTTTATCATGTTGTGCTCTCTGGTTTCTTTCTTCTGGTGGATGCCCCTGATGAAAACCAAGTGATAACAGAAAACTAGAAAACACCCCCCTTGGGAAATGGGGAACTGGTCTCAGATGTTAGCTTGAAGAAATCAAGTACCACATTCACATCTTGAAGACGAGCTGTTAAAAAGGCTGTGCTTCACTTTCAGAGCAAGCTCTGGTGAGCCCCTTCAAGCTCAGCTGTAGGCAGAAAATGCAATTGTGGTTCTGGGCCCAAAAATCTTGTATGGAAATTACAGGCATTCTTGACAGCTGGGTTCAGTATGATTTAACTTCTTGCCCTGTTTACATAAAGGGTCACAGTTTAAAATAATTCTGGTCCCACATCCAGACAAATAATGTTTAAAATATTATGATGTGGTGAATACCCAGGATTTCTTTTGCAAATGGAAATGTCATATCATAGGTAGAAGGGAGGGAAATGTTCCAGATACTCTTCTCTTGTACTTGAATAATTTTTCTCCCTGCATACTGGTAATAATAAGCCCATTGCCCGTCCCCTGATGGTGACTCGCCTGAATCCACAGCTTTGATTGGAAACTCTCAACCCCTGACCGGCCTCCAGAGCACTGATTACCAAGGCACCCCACACGCTTCCCTCATAAACATTTGGCAGATCAGGAAGTGCTGTAAAGTGATGCCCCTGGCTCTCAGAAGAGGGTACTGGTGGGAGAAGAAATAGAACATTTTTCCTCTTGCAGCTGTCAAAGAGTGATTATGTCAAATGGGTTTTCAAGGAGCCACAAAGTAATTACAGGGTAACTTCTTGACATTATTTTCCAATATTTGACTCAGCAGATGATGATGATTAATTGATGTGTACTATTTTATGGCTCTCTGAAACTTTGATACTTTATGTAGAGGTAGGATGAAGTCTTCATTTAGACTAGCATGACAAATTTGCCTTAAATTTTAACACATTCCCCCTTCCTTTGTAATAGACAATTTCCTGAATGAACTGGTCTTCTGGTGGCTAGTAGAGACTATGTTTGGGATTTCTTTTTCATGTAGATTAAAAAAAATGTGCTTTTCATGTAGCTTTTTTTTTTTTTAACTAAGATGTCACTGTTAATTTCTGTGGTTATTGTTAGAATTAAATGAGTTAAATCATGAAAAGTGCTTATACATGGCACATGGAAATGTCCACTATATGAAAACATGATGTAGCAATCATGAAACTTCAGAAAGGTATTTTTCCTTTTCTTCTGTTGTTATGTTACATTACAGCTGGTCTATTTGTTGATTTCTATCTTTTTATTAATTTTAAATTAATTTCAATTTAAAATAGTTGGGAATATTTAAATACAATGGACTTGAAATATATTTACATATCCTTTTCCAGGGCATATCTTAGATATGAATGTCTATTAGTATTTGATTCCAAACAAGATATGAATGTCTATTATTATTTGATTCCAAACAAGATATGAATGTCTATTATTATTTGATTCCAAACAAGATATGAATGTCTATTATTATTTGGTTCTGGTAAGTCAAGATCTGGACATTCATACCTAATACAATGGAAGCTAAGAAAGATTAATTAAAATAGTAAGTAATAAGTATAGTGGAACTTTTATTGTTTTACTGAGTTTGTAAGTCTTAAATATCTTTTTTTAAAAATCAAAGTTGTCAATTGTATTAGTGTTTAGTGATCTTAGGATTTTTATAAGTTTGTATGCTAAAAGATGTTTCATAGCCTGAATGTTTCTTATAAGAAAAATGGAAGTGTCTGACATTCTGAGAATTCACAGCACTTCATATTTAGCCTAAAAAGAAAGAAAAATTATCTTGTTTTATTTTGACCTTTGTTCCATATGAAATAATTTCTATTTGCTGACCCTAAATTGTTCACTAAAAAATAATTCTATGGAGCATGTGAATGTCATATGCATTATGCATGACTTGGTATGGCATAAACATTATTATTTGATTAACTTTTGAAAGCATGCTTATATACAGTTTATGTAAGTGCTTTTGAGTAGATTTTTAAAAAGTTTTCAAGTATTATCAGTCTTTTTTTCAAAGTTATTATTTTTTTAAATAAATTTAAGGGACATATTTTAAAGTCATCGACCTTGCTACAATGGGACCCTGCTATGTCCCTTAACATAACAAATGCATCCGTCTGTGTGGTGGTGTGTCTTTGTGCTGTGGTTTGGAAATAAACGTGTGTTTTGTAAATAAATGAAGTAGGTGAACTACTTATTGGATGTGTTGCTTCTGCTTGCCAACTAGATATATCATCAACATTTCGGGTACAAAAGATGTTTAGCCAGTTCAACTGAATAGTCCTCCTTTGTCTTTGCATATGTTTCACAAAGAAAAGATGTTGCTCTCATGGTAACAGAAGGATGGTAGTCTAGGGTTTGCAGTGCCATCTTTGTTATGTGTATGCTGAATGAAAGGAAACCAAGTATTCAACTGTGGACTGTGTGGTTGTGAGGGATTTTTTTTTTGGTGTTGGTTGAGGTCTCCATTGATAGAATATTTTAGACTTTTAAAAAACCATCTGTTTATAGGAAGCACAGGGAGTGCACCCGTCTGTTGAATTTATTAAGCATATTGCAAATAACAGATGGCTTAGCAATAGGTTTACTCTTCTGGGGGAATTTGTTGCTTCTAAAAGTAACAAATCTTTGTCTTTCAATATTAACTTGTTTAAGGACATTTTACTAAGGCTCGATTCATTCTAAAGTAAAGCTTTCTTTGGCAATCTAGTGTACAAGTCTTTTACCAACTGACTAAGCTTTCCCTGGGCGCTCTGAATCACTGACTCCCTTGTTCTCTCAGACCCCACGTTTCGTGTTTGATATTTTTAATTCTCTACCAAAATTATTATCTGGAAACATTAAGTGTTCAAGACTTTGCCAAATCTGAAGGTTTGATATATTTGCTATATATCTATATCTATTTTCGCAGTTATAGCAAATTGACATGGACTACTTATAAAAAAGATGTGATAAAAGTTGGGCGCTGTGACTCATGCCTGTACCTCGGCACTTTGAGAGGTAGAGGCGAGAAGATTGCCTGAGTCCAGGGGTTTGAGACCAGCCTGCTAACTTGGCGACACCTCATCTCTATGATAAATAAAAAAAATTAACCGAGTAAACTGGCACACGCCTGTAGTTTCAGCTACTTGGAAGGCTGAGGTGGAAGGATCACCTACCAGCAGGTCGAGGTTGCTTTGGCCATGAGTGTGCCCCTGTACTCCAGCCTGGGTGACAGAGTGAGAATTTGATCCAAAAAAAAAAAAAAAAAGAAGCTATGATACATAGATACATAGGTAACTGTCTATCATTGTGTGCATAAGTCAGCTTATACGGTTTCCTTTAATTTTTTCAGCTCTTGTGTTACTTGGAATTTTTTTCTTTCTTATAAAGTATACTATAAAGTCTTGAAGATTGATGCCCTGCTTTCTTTCTTTCTACAAGATTATTTAAATATATTGTTTTTATTTAAGATGGTGAATAGATACAAAATAATATTTATAACATACATGAGAGATAAAGATGAACAGAACAACATATATCCATGAATCCGTTACACTGAGTGAGGTTTCCAAGGCAGTAAGACATGGTTATATGTAGAGATAATTGAGGGATAAACAGATAATATGTTCAACTGGGTTGGAACCAGAAAAATCTTTCATGAAAATGGAGCGTAGTCTCAGGCCCAGCTAGTAAGACTGCCACAGGGAACGTGGCATCTGGGTGGCAGACTTTCAGGTAAGTATGATGCTATAAATTGGCTGGCTAACAGTTCAAACACTGAACAAAGTATAAGCAAATGCCACAACATTTCACACACCCAGATGAGTGTTCAGTGAATGCTCTCTGTTACTTTGATAGTAATATAATTATACATCATCTTTTTTTTTTTTTTTTTTTTTGAGTTGGAGTCTCACTCTGTCGCCCAGACTGGAGTGCAGTGGCTGCTCCCGGCCACTGCAGCCTCGACCTGCT